>NW_022261989.1:0-40797 GCF_002021735.2 Oncorhynchus kisutch
TTTCCATAAACAAGCTCTAAATCATGTTGATGCCACTCTGGATATCCAATTTTTGCTGTGCTGTGTCTAGGTTGAGATGAATGAACGCCGTGGGACAGTTTTCAGCAAGTTGCAACATTGAAATGCAGAAATAAGCACTTTTCCAGAACAAGCTCTAAAATCATGTTTGAAGCACTCTGGCTAAAAACCTGTTTTGTTATGGTTCTTCGAGATGTTATGCACCCGGGGACTGTTTTCAGCAAGTTGCACACATTGAAATGCAGAAATAGACTTTTCCATAAACAAGCTCTAAATCATGTTTGATGCACTCTGGATATCAATTTTGCTGTGCTGTGTCTAGTTGAGATGAAATGAACACCGTGGACAGTTTTCAGCAAGTTGCAACATTGAAATGCAGAAATAAGCACTTTTCCATAAACAAGCTTAAATCATGTTTGAAGCACTCGGATAAAAAATGTTTTTGTTGTTTATTCGAGATGTTATGAAAACACTGTAGTTTTCAGCAAGTGACAACATTGAAATGCAGAAATAAGCACTTTTCATAACAGCTCTAAATCATGTTTTGATGCACTCTGGATATCCATTTTTGCTGTGCATGTCTAGGTTGAGATGAAATGAACGCCGTGGACAGTTTTCAGCAAGTTGCAACATTGAAATGCAGAAATAAGCACTTTTCCATAAACAAGCTCTAAATCTGTTTGAAGCACTCTGGATAAAAAAATGTTTTTGTGAGTTTATTCGAGATGTTTTGAAAAACACTGTAGACTGTTTTCAGAGTTACAACATTGAAATGCAGAAATACGCACTTTCCATAACAAGCCTCTAAATCCTGTGTGATGCAATATGGATATCCCAATTTTTGCTGTGCTGTGTCTAGGTTGAGATGAAATGAACGCCGTGGACCGTTTTCAGGCAAGTTGAACCATGAATGCAAAAATAAGCACTTTCCCACTAACAAGCTCTAAACTCATGTTTGAAGCTACTCTGGAATGAAAAATGTTTTTGTTTGTTTTATTCGAGATGTTATGAAAACACTGATGACTTGGTTTTAGCAAGTTACAACCTTGGAAATGCAGAAGAAATACAAGCACTTTCGCATACAACAAGCTCTAAATCATGTTTGATGCACTCTGGCTATCAATTTTTGCTGTGCTGTGTCTAGGTTGGAGATGACATGAACGCTCGTGGACAGTTTTCAGACAAGTTGCAACATTGAAATGCAGAAATAAGCACTTTTCCATAAACAAGCTCTAAATCATGTTTGATGCACTCTGGATATCCAATTTTTTGCTGTGCTGTGTCTAGGTGAATGAAATGACGCCGTGGACAGTTTCAGCAAGTTGCACATTGAAATGCAGAAATAAGCACTTTTCCATAAACAAGCTCTAAATCATGTTTGAAGCACTCTGGATAAAAAAAAATTTTTGTTATGTTTATTCGAGATGTTATGAAAACACTGAGACTGTTTTCAGCAAGTTACAACATTGAAAGCAGAAATAAGACTTTTCCATAACAAGCTCTAAATCATGTTTGATGCACTCTGGATATCAATTTTTGCTGTGCTGTGTCTAGGTTGAGATGAAATGAACGCCGTGGACAGTTTCAGCAAGTTGCAACATTGAAATGCAGAAATAAGCACTTCCATAAACAAGCTCTAAATCATGTTTGAAGCACTGGATAAAAAAAGTTTTGTTATGTTTATTCGAGATGTTATGAAAACATGTATGTTTTCAGCACGTTTAACAAAATTGAAGCAGAAATAAGCACTTTTCCATAAACAAGCTCTAAATCGTTTGATGCACTCTGGATGTCCAATTTGTGTGCTGTGTCTAGGTGAGATGAATGAACCCGTGACATTTTCAGCAAGTTGAAACATTGAATGCAGAAATAAGCACTTTCCATAAAAAGCTCTAAATCAGTTTGAGCACTCTGGATATCCAATTTTGCTGTGCTGTGTCTAGTGAGATAATGAACACCGTGGACAGTTTTCAGCAAGTTGAACTTGAAATGCAGAAATAAGCACTTTTCCATAAACAAGCTCTAAATTCATTTTTGAAGCACTCTGGGATATCCAATTTTGCTGTGCTGTGTATAGGTGAAGATGAAACTGAACACCGTGGACAGTTTTCAGCAAGTGCAAACATGAAATGGAAAGAAAATAAGCACTTTTCCATATAAACAAGCTATAAACATGTTTGAAGCACTCTGGATAACCAAAAGTTTTGTTATGTTTATTCGAGATGTTATGAAACACTGTAGATGTTTTCAGCAAGTTACAACATTGAAATGCAGAAATAAGCACTTTCCATAAACAAGCTCTCAATCATGTTTGATGCACTCTGGATATCCAATTTTGCTGTGCTGTGTCTAGTTGAGATGAAATGAACGCCGTGGACAGTTTCAGCATAGTTGCAACATTGAAATGCCAGAGAAATAAGCACTTTTCCATAAACCAAGCTCTAAATCATGTTTGAAGCACTCTGGATAAAAAATGTTTTTGTTATGTTTATTCGAGATTGTTATGCAAACACTGTAGACTGTTTTCAGCAAGTTACAACATTGAAATGCAGAAATAAGCACTTTTCCAATAAACAAGCTCTAACTCATGTTTGATGCACTCTGGATATCCAATTTTTGCTGTGCTGTGTCTAGGTTGAGATGAAATGAACGCCGTGGACAGTTTTCAGCAAGTTGCAACATTGAAATGCAGAAATAAGCACTTTTCCATAAACAAGCTCTAAATCATGTTTGAAGCACTCTGGATATCAAATTTTTTCTGTGCTTTATGTCTATTTGAGCTGATTAAGTGAAACACTGTAGTAGACTAGTTTTCAGCAGTTACAACCTTGAATTGCGGAAAATAAGCACTTTTCCCTAAACAAGCTCTAAATCATGTTTGAATGGCACTCTGGATATCCAATTTTTGCTGTGCTGTGTCTATGTTGAGATGAATGAACACCGTGGATAGTTTTCAGCAAGTGCAACATTGAAATGCAGAAATAAGCACTTTTCCATAAACAAGCTCTAATCCTGTTTTGATGCACTCTGGATATCCAATTCTTGCTGTGCTGTGTCTAGGTTGAGATTGAAATGAACGACCGTGGACAGTTTTCAGCAAGTTTGCAACATTGACATGCAAGAAATAAGCACTTTCCATAAACAAGCTCTAAATCATGTTTGAAGCATCTGGATAATAAAATGTTTTTGTTATGTGTTATCGAGATGCTTATGAAAACACTGTAGACAGTTCTTCAGCAATGTCTACAACATGTGACATGCAGAAATAAGCACTTTTCCAAAACAAGCTCTAAATCATGTTTGATTACTCTGGATATCCAATTTTTGCTGTGCTGTGTCTAGGTTGAGATGAAATGAACCGTGGACAGTTTTCAGCAGTTGCAACATTGAAATGCAGAAATAAGCACTTTTCCATAAACAAGCTCTAAATCATGTTTGATGCACTCTGGATATCCAATTGTTGCTGTGCTGGTCTAGGTTGAGATGAAATGAACGCCGTGGACAGTTTTCAGCAAGTTGCAACATGAAATGCAGAAATAAGCACTTTCCATAAACAAGCTCTAAATCATGTTTGATGCACTCTGGATATCCAATTTTTGCTGTGCTGTTCTAGGTTGAGATGAAATGAACGCCGTGGACAGTTTTCAGCAAGTTGCAACATTGAAATGCAGAAATAAGCACTTTTCCATAAACAAGCTCTAAATCATGTTTGAAGCACTCTGGATAAAAAATGTTTTTGTTGTTTATTCGAGATGTTATGAAAACTGTAGACTGTTTTCAGCAAGTTGCAACATTGAAATGCAGAAATAAGCACTTTTCCATAAACAAGCTCTAAATCATGTTTGATGCACTCTGGATATCAATTTTTGCTGTGCTGTGTAGGTTGAGATGAAATGAACGCCGTGGACAGTTTTCAGCAAGTTGCAACATTGAAATGCAGAAATAAGCACTTTTCCATAAACAAGCTCTAAATCATGTTTGATGCACTCTGGATATCCAATTTTTACTGTGCTGTTTCTAGGTTGAGATGAAATGAACACGTGGACAGTTTTCAGCAAGTTGCAACATTGAAATGCAGAAATAAGCACTTTTCCATAAACAAGCTCTAAATCATGTTTGATGCACTCTGGATGTCCAATTTTTGCTGTGCTGTGTCTAGGTTGAGATGAAATGAACGCCGTGGACAGTTTTCAGCAAGTTGCAACATTGAAATGCAGAAATAAGCACTTTTCCATAAACAAGCTCTAAATCATGTTTGATGCACTCTGGATATCCAATTTTTACTGTGCTGCGTGTCTAGGTTGAGATGAAATGACACGCCGTCGGACAGGTTTTCACGCAGAGTTGCAACATTGAAATGCAGAAATAAGCACTTTTCCCCATAAACAAGCTCTAAATCATTTGTTTGACTGCACTTGCTGGATATCCATTTTTGCGTGCTGCTTGGTCCTAGGTTGAGATGACAATTGAACGCCGTGGACAGTTTTGTCATTGCAAGTTGACACATTGAATTGCATAATAAGCACTTTTCCATAAACAAGCTCTAAAATAAGGTTTTGAAGCACTCCTGGATTAAAAAATTTTTTGTTATTGTTTATTCGAGTATGTTTTGAAACACTAGTAGACTGTTTTCAAGAAAGCTTACAACAGTGAATGCAATGACATAAGCACTTTTCCCATAAACAAGCTCTAATCATGTTTGAAGCACTCTGGATATCCCAATTTTTGATCTGTGCTGCTTGTCTATGGGTTGAGATTGAAATAACGCCGCTCGGACAGTTTTCAGTCAATGTTAGCAACATTTAAATGCAGAAAATAAGCACTTTTCCATAAACAAGCTCTAAATCATGTTTGATGCACTCTGGATGTCCAATTTTTGCTGTGCTGTGTCTAGGTTGAGATGAAATGAACGCCGTGGACAGTTTTCAGCAAGTTGCAACATTGAAATGCAGAAATAAGCACTTTTCCATAAACAAGCTCTAAATCATGTTTGATGCACTCTGGATATCCATTTTTGCTGTGCTGTTCTAGGTTGAGATGAAATGAACGCCGTGGACAGTTTTCAGCAAGTTGCAACATTGAAATGCAGAAATAAGCACTTTTCCATAAACAAGCTCTAAATCATGTTTGATGCACTCTGGATATCCAATTTTTGCTGTGCTGTTTAGGTTGAGATGAAATGAACGCCGTGGACAGTTTTCAGCAAGTTGCAACATTGAAATGCAGAAATAAGCACTTTTCCATAAACAAGCTCTAAATCATGTTTGAAGCATTCTGGATAAAAAAATGTTTTTGGTTATGTTTATTCGAGATGTTATGAAAACACTGTAGACTGTTTTCAGCAAGTTACAACATTGAAATGCAGAACATAAGCACTTTTCCATAAACAAGCTCTAAATCATGTTTGATGCACTCTGGATATCCAATTTTTGCTGTGCTGTGTCTAGGTTGAGATGAAATGAACACCGTGGACAGTTTTCAGCAAGTTGCAACATTGAAATGCAGAAATAAGCACTTTTCCATAAACAAGCTCTAAATCATGTTTGATGCACTCTGGATATCCAATTTTTGCTGTGCTGTGTCTAGGTTGAGATGAAATGAACGCCGTGGACAGTTTTCAGCAAGTTGCAACATTGAAATGCAGAAATAAGCACTTTTCCATAAACAAGCTCTAAATCATGTTTGAAGCACTCTGGATAAAAAATGTTTTTGTTATGTTTATTCGAGATGTTATGAAAACACTGTAGACTGTTTTCAGCAAGTTACAACATTGAAATGCAGAAATAAGCACTTTTCCATAAACAAGCTCTAAATCATGTTTGAATGGCACTCTGGATATCCAATTTTACTGTGCTGTGGTCTAGGTTGAGATGAAATGAACGCAGTGGACAGTTTTCAGCAAGTTGAAACATTGAAATGCAGAAATAAAGCACTTTTCCATAAACAAGCTCTAAATCATGTTTGAAGCACTCTGGATAAAAAATGTTTTGTTATGTTTATTCGAGATGTTATGAAAACACTGTAGACTGTTTTCAGCAAGTTACAACATTGAAATGCAGAAATAAGCACTTTTCCATAAACAAGCTCTAAATCATGTTTGATGCACTCTGGATATCCAATTTTTGCTGTGCTGTGTCTAGGTTGAGATGAAATGAACGCCGTGGACAGTTTTCAGCAAGTTGCAACATTGAAATGCAGAAATAAGCACTTTTCCATAAACAAGCTCTAAATCATGTTTGAAGCACTCTGGATAAAAAATGTTTTTGTTATGTTTATTCGAGATGTTATGAAAACACTGTAGACTGTTTTCAGCAAGTTACAACATTGAAATGCAGAAATAAGCACTTTTCCATAAACAAGCTCTAAATCATGTTTGATGCACTCTGGATATCCAATTTTTGCTGTGCTGTGTCTAGGTTGAGATGAAATGAACGCCGTGGACAGTTTTCAGCAAGTTGCAACATTGAAATGCAGAAATAAGCACTTTTCCATAAACAAGCTCTAAATCATGTTTGAAGCACTCTGGATAAAAAAATGTTTTTGTTATGTTTATTCGAGATGTTATGAAAACACTGTAGACTGTTTTCAGCAAGTTACAACATTGAAATGCAGAAATAAGCACTTTTCCATAAACAAGCTCTAAATCATGTTTGATGCACTCTGGATATCCAATTTTTGCTGTGCTGTGTCTAGGTTGAGATGAAATGAACGCCGTGGACAGTTTTCAGCAAGTTGCAACATTGAAATGCAGAAATAAGCACTTTTCCATAAACAAGCTCTAAATCATGTTTGATGCACTCTGGATGTCCAATTTTTGCTGTGCTGTGTCTAGGTTGAGATGAAATGAACGCCGTGGACAGTTTTCAGCAAGTTGCAACATTGAAATGCAGAAATAAGCACTTTTCCATAAACAAGCTCTAAATCATGTTTGAAGCACTCTGGATAAAAAATGTTTTTGTTATGTTTATTCGAGATGTTATGAAAACACTGTAGACTGTTTTCAGCAAGTTACAACATTGAAATGCAGAAATAAGCACTTTTCCATAAACAAGCTCTAAATCATGTTTGATGCACTCTGGATATCCAATTTTTGCTGTGCTGTGTCTAGGTTGAGATGAAATGAACGCCGTGGACAGTTTTCAGCAAGTTGCAACATTGAAATGCAGAAATAAGCACTTTTCCATAAACAAGCTCTAAATCATGTTTGATGCACTCTGGATATCCAATTTTTGCTGTGCTGTGTCTAGTTGAGATGAAATGAACGCCGTGGACAGTTTTCAGCAAGTTGCAACATTGAAATGCAGAAATAAGCACTTTTCCATAAACAAGCTCTAAATCATGTTTGAAGCACTCTGGATAAAAAAATGTTTTTGTTATGTTTATTCGAGATGTTATGAAAACACTGTAGACTGTTTTCAGCAAGTTACAACATTGAAATGCAGAAATAAGCACTTTTCCATAAACAAGCTCTAAATCATGTTTGATGCACTCTGGATATCCAATTTTTGCTGTGCTGTGTCTAGGTTGAGATGAAATGAACGCCGTGGACAGTTTTCAGCAAGTTGCAACATTGAAATGCAGAAATAAGCACTTTTCCATAAACAAGCTCTAAATCATGTTTGATGCACTCTGGATATCCAATTTTTGCTGTGCTGTGTCTAGGTTGAGATGAAATGAACGCCGTGGACAGTTTTCAGCAAGTTGCAACATTGAAATGCAGAAATAAGCACTTTTCCATAAACAAGCTCTAAATCATGTTTGAAGCACTCTGGATAAAAAAATGTTTTTGTTATGTTTATTCGAGATGTTATGAAAACACTGTAGACTGTTTTCAGCAAGTTACAACATTGAAATGCAGAAATAAGCACTTTTCCATAAACAAGCTCTAAATCATGTTTGATGCACTCTGGATGTCCAATTTTTGCTGTGCTGTGTCTAGGTTGAGATGAAATGAACGCCGTGGACAGTTTTCAGCAAGTTGCAACATTGAAATGCAGAAATAAGCACTTTTCCATAAACAAGCTCTAAATCATGTTTGATGCACTCTGGATGTCCAATTTTGCTGTGCTGTGTCTAGGTTGAGATGAAATGAACGCCGTGGACAGTTTTCAGCAAGTTGCAACATTGAAATGCAGAAATAAGCACTTTTCCATAAACAAGCTCTAAATCATGTTTGAAGCACTCTGGAAAAAAAATGTTTTGTTATGTTATTCGAGATGTTATGAAACACTGTAGACTGTTTTCAGCAAGTTACAACATTGAAATGCAGAAATAAGCACTTTTCCATAAACAAGCTCTAAATCATGTTTGATGCACTCTGGATGTCCAATTTTTGCTGTGCTGTGTCTAGGTTGAGATGAAATGAACGCCGTGGACAGTTTTCAGCAAGTTGCAACATTGAAATGCAGAAATAAGCACTTTTCCATAAACAAGCTCTAAATCATGTTTGAAGCACTCTGGATAAAAAAATGTTTTTGTTATGTTTATTCGAGATGTTATGAAAACACTGTAGACTTCAGCAAGTTACAACATTGAAATGCAGAAATAAGCACTTTTCCATAAACAAGCTCTAAATCATGTTTGATGCACTCTGGATATCCAATTTTTGCTGTGCTGTGTCTAGGTTGAGATGAAATGAACGCCGTGGACAGTTTTCAGCAAGTTGCAACATTGAAATGCAAAATAAGCACTTTTCCATAAACAAGCTCTAAATCATGTTTGAAGCACTCTGGATAAAAAAATGTTTTTGTTATGTTTATTCGAGATGTTATGAAAACACTGTAGACTGTTTTCAGCAAGTTACAACATTGAAATGCAGAAATAAGCACTTTTCCATAAACAAAGCTCTAAATCATGTTTGATGCACTCTGGATGTCCAATTTTTGCTGTGCTGTGTCTAGGTTGAGATGAAATGAACGCCGTGGACAGTTTTCCAGCAAGTTGCAACATGAAATGCAGAAATAAGCACTTTTCCATAAACCAAGCTCTAAATCAAGTTTGAAGCACTCTGGATAAAAAAAATGTTTTGGTTATGTTTATTCGAGATGTTTATGAAAACACTGATAGACTGTTTTCAGCAAGTCACAACATTGAAATGCAGAAATAAGCACTTTTCCATAAACAAGCTCTAAATCATGTTTGATGCACTCTGGATATCCAATTTTGCTGTGCTGTGTCTAGGTTTGAGATGAAATGAACGCCGTGGACAGTTTTTCAGCAAGTTGCAACATTGAAATGCAGAAAATAAGGCACTTTTCCATAAACAAGCTCTAAATAATGTTTGAATGCACTCTGGATATCCAATTTTTGCTGTGCTGTGTCTAGGTTGAGATGAAATGAACGCCGTGGACAGTTTTCAGCAAGTTGCAACATTGAAATGCAGAAATAAGCACTTTTCCATAAACAAGCTCTAAATCAAGTTTGAAGCACTCTGGATAAAAACATGTTTTTGTTATGTTTATTCGAGATGTTATGAAAAACACTGTAGACTGTTTTCAGCAAGTCACAACATTGAAATGCAGAAAATAAGCACTTTTCCATAAACAAGCTCTAAATCATGTTTGATGCACTCTGGATATCCAATTTTGCTGTGCTGTGTCTAGGTTGAGATGAAAATGAACGCCGTGGACAGTTTTCAGCAAGTTGCAACATTGAAATGCAGAAATAAGCACTTTTCCATGAACAAGCTCTAAATCATGTTTGAAGCACTCTGGATATCCAATTTTTGCTGTGCTGTGTCTAGGTTGAGATGAAATGAACGCCGTGGACAGTTTTCAGCAAGTTGCAACATTGAAATGCAGAAATAAGCACTTTTCCATGAACAAGCTCTAAATCATGTTTGAAGCACTCTGGATGTCCAATTTTTGCTGTGCTGTGTCTAGGTTGAGATGAAATGAACGCCGTGGACAGTTTTCAGCAAGTTGAAACATTGAAATGCAAAAATAAGCACTTTTCCATAAACAAGCTCTAAATCATGTTTGAAGCACTCTGGATAAAAAAATGTTTTTGTTATGTTTCTTCGAGATGTTATGAAAACACTGTAGACTGTTTTCAGCAAGTTACAACATTGAAATGCAGAAATAAGCACTTTTCCATAAACAAGCTCTAAATCAAGTTTGAAGCACTCTGGATAAAAACATGTTTTTGTTATGTTTATTCGAGATGTTATGAAAACACTGTAGACTGTTTACAGCAAGTCACAACATTGAAATGCAGAAATAAGCACTTTTCCATAAACAAAGCTCTAAATCATGTTTGATGCACTCTGGATGTCCAATTTTTGCTGTGCTGTGTCTAGGTTGAGATGAAATGAACGCCGTGGACAGTTTTCAGCAAGTTGAAACATTGAAATGCAAAAATAAGCACTTTTCCATAAACAAGCTCTAAATCATGTTTGAAGCACTCTGGATAAAAAAATGTTTTTGTTATGTTTATTCGAGATGTTATGAAAACACTGTAGACTGTTTTCAGCAAGTTACAACATTGAAATGCAGAAATAAGCACTTTTCCATAAACAAGCTCTAAATCATGTTTGATGCACTCTGGATATCCCATTTTTGCTGTGCTGTGTCTAGGTTGAGATGAAATGAACGCCGTGGACAGTTTTCAGCAAGTTGCAACATTGAAATGCAGAAATAAGCACTTTTCCATAAACAAGCTCTAAATCAAGTTTGAAGCACTCTGGATAAAAACATGTTTTTGTTATGTTTATTCGAGATGTTATGAAAACACTGTAGACTGTTTTCAGCAAGTACAACATTGGAATGGCAGAAATAAGCACTTTTCCATAAACCAAAGCTCTAAATCAGTGTTCGATGCACTCTGGATATCCAAATTGTTTGGCTGTGCTGTGGGTCTAGTTGAAGATGAAATGAACGCCCGTGGACAGTTTCATTTCAGCAAGTTGCAACATTGAAATGCAGAAATAAAACACTTTTCCCATAAACAAGTCTCTAAATCAAGTTTGAAGCACTCCTGGATAAAAACATGTTTTTGTTAATGTTTATTCGAGAATGTTATGAAAACAGACTGTAGACTGTTTTCAGCAAGTCACACATTGAAATGCAGAAATTAGCACTTTTCCATAAACAAGCCTAAATATCCATGGGGGGGTTGATGCACCTCTTGGAGTATCCAATTTTTTGCCTGTGCTGTGTCTAGGAGGTTGAGATGAAATGAACGCCGTGGACAGTTTTTCAGCAAGTTGCAACATTGAATGCAGAAATAAGCCACTTTTCTTCATGAACAAGCTCCTAAATCATGTTTGATGCACTCTGGATATCCAATTTTTTGCTGTGCTGTGTCTAAGGTTGAGATGAAATGACGCCCGTGGGCAGTTTTCAGCAAGTTGCTACATTGAAATGGCAGCAATAAGCACTTTTCCTATGAACAAGGCTCTAAATCAGTTGAAGGCACTCTGGATGTCCAATTTGCTGTGCTGTGTCTATGGTTGAGATGAAATGAACGCCGTGGACAGTTTTCAGCAAGTTGAAAACATTGAAATGCAAAGAATAAGCACTTTCCATAAACAAGCTCTAAATCATGTTTGAAGCCTCTGGATAAAAAAATGTTTTGTTATGCTTTATTCGAGATGTTATGAAAACACTGTAGACTGTTTCAGCAAGTTACAACATTGAAATGCAGAAATAAGCACTTTTCCATAAACAAAGCTCTAAATCATGTTTGATGCACTCTGGATGTCCAATTTTGCTGTGCTGTGTCCTAGGTTGAGAGGAAATGAACGCCGTGACAGTTTTCAGCAAGTTGCAAACAATTGAAATGCAGAAATAAGCACTTTTCCATAAACCTGTCTCTTATACACATCTAAGCTCTAAATCATGTTTGAAGCACTCTGGATAAAAAAATGTTTTTGTTATGTTTATTCGAGATGTTATGAAAACACTGTAGACTGTTTTCAGCAAGTTACAACATTGAAATGCAGAAATAAGCACTTTTCCATAAACAAGCTCTAAATCATGTTTGATGCACTCTGGATATCCAATTTTTGCTGTGCTGTGTCTAGGTTGAGATGAAATGAACGCCGTGGACAGTTTTCAGCAAGTTGCAACATTGAAATGCAGAAATAAGCACTTTTCCATAAACAAGCTCTAAATCATGTTTGAAGCACTCTGGATAAAAAATGTTTTTGTTATGTTTATTCGAGATGTTATGAAAACACTGTAGACTGTTTTCAGCAAGTTACAACATTGAAATGCAGAAATAAGCACTTTTCCATAAACAAGCTCTAAATCATGTTTGATGCACTCTGGATATCCAATTTTTGCTGTGCTGTGTCTAGGTTGAGATGAAATGAACGCCGTGGACAGTTTTCAGCAAGTTGCAACATTGAAATGCAGAAATAAGCACTTTTCCATAAACAAGCTCTAAATCATGTTTGAAGCACTCTGGATAAAAAATGTTTTTGTTATGTTTATTCGAGATGTTATGAAAACACTGTAGACTGTTTTCAGCAAGTTACAACATTGAAATGCAGAAATAAGCACTTTTCCATAAACAAGCTCTAAATCATGTTTGATGCACTCTGGATATCCAATTTTTGCTGTGCTGTGTCTAGGTTGAGATGAAATGAACGCCGTGGACAGTTTTCAGCAAGTTGCAACATTGAAATGCAGAAATAAGCACTTTTCCATAAACAAGCTCTAAATCATGTTTGATGCACTCTGGATATCCAATTTTGCTGTGCTGTGTCTAGGTTGAGATGAAATGAACGCCGTGGACAGTTTTCAGCAAGTTGCAACATTGAAATGCAGAAATAAGCACTTTTCCATAAACAAGCTCTAAATCATGTTTGAAGCACTCTGGATAAAAAAATGTTTTTGTTATGTTTATTCGAGATGTTATGAAAACACTGTAGACTGTTTTCAGCAAGTTACAACATTGAAATGCAGAAATAAGCACTTTTCCATAAACAAGCTCTAAATCATGTTTGATGCACTCTGGATATCCAATTTTTGCTGTGCTGTGTCTAGGTTGAGATGAAATGAACGCCGTGGACAGTTTTCAGCAAGTTGCAACATTGAAATGCAGAAATAAGCACTTTTCCATAAACAAGCTCTAAATCATGTTTGAAGCACTCTGGATAAAAAAATTTTTGTTATGTTTATTCGAGATGTTATGAAAACACTGTAGAGTTTTCAGCAAGTTACAACATTGAAATGCAGAAATAAGCACTTTTCCATAAACAAGCTCTAAATCATGTTTGATGCACTCTGGATATCCAATTTTTGCTGTGCTGTGTCTAGGTTGAGATGAAATGAACGCCGTGGACAGTTTTCAGCAAGTTGCAACATTGAAATGCAGAAATAAGCACTTTTCCATAAACAAGCTCTAAATCATGTTTGATGCACTCTGGATATCCAATTTTTGCTGTGCTGTGTCTAGTTGAGATGAAATGAACACCGTGGACAGTTTTCAGCAAGTTGCAACATTGAAATGCAGAAATAAGCACTTTTCCATAAACAAGCTCTAAATCATGTTTGATGCACTCTGGATATCCAATTTTTGCTGTGCTGTGTCTAGTTGAGATGAAATGAACGCCGTGGACAGTTTTCAGCAAGTTGCAACATTGAAATGCAGAAATAAGCACTTTTCCATAAACAAGCTCTAAATCATGTTTGAAGCACTCTGGATAAAAAAATGTTTTTGTTATGTTTATTCGAGATGTTATGAAAACACTGTAGACTGTTTTCAGCAAGTTACAACATTGAAATGCAGAAATAAGCACTTTTCCATAAACAAGCTCTAAATCATGTTTGATGCACTCTGGATATCCAATTTTTGCTGTGCTGTGTCTAGGTTGAGATGAAATGAACGCCGTGGACAGTTTTCAGCAAGTTGCAACATTGAAATGCAGAAATAAGCACTTTTCCATAAACAAGCTCTAAATCATGTTTGAAGCACTCTGGATAAAAAATGTTTTTGTTATGTTTATTCGAGATGTTATGAAAACACTGTAGACTGTTTTCAGCAAGTTACAACATTGAAATGCAGAAATAAGCACTTTTCCATAAACAAGCTCTAAATCATGTTTGATGCACTCTGGATATCCAATTTTTGCTGTGCTGTGTCTAGGTTGAGATGAAATGAACGCCGTGGACAGTTTTCAGCAAGTTGCAACATTGAAATGCAGAAATAAGCACTTTTCCATAAACAAGCTCTAAATCATGTTTGAAGCACTCTGGATAAAAAATGTTTTTGTTATGTTTATTCGAGATGTTATGAAAACACTGTAGACTGTTTTCAGCAAGTTACAACATTGAAATGCAGAAATAAGCACTTTTCCATAAACAAGCTCTAAATCATGTTTGATGCACTCTGGATCCAATTTTTGCTGTGCTGTGTCTAGGTTGAGATGAAATGAACGCCGTGGACAGTTTTCAGCAAGTTGCAACATTGAAATGCAGAAATAAGCACTTTTCCATAAACAAGCTCTAAATCATGTTTGATGCACTCTGGATATCCAATTTTTGCTGTGCTGTGTCTAGGTTGAGATGAAATGAACGCCGTGGACAGTTTTCAGCAAGTTGCAACATTGAAATGCAGAAATAAGCACTTTTCCATAAACAAGCTCTAAATCATGTTTGAAGCACTCTGGATAAAAAATGTTTTTGTTATGTTTATTCGAGATGTTATGAAAACACTGTAGACTGTTTTCAGCAAGTTACAACATTGAAATGCAGAAATAAGCACTTTTCCATAAACAAGCTCTAAATCATGTTTGATGCACTCTGGATATCCAATTTTTGCTGTGCTGTGTCTAGGTTGAGATGAAATGAACGCCGTGGACAGTTTTCAGCAAGTTGCAACATTGAAATGCAGAAATAAGCACTTTTCCATAAACAAGCTCTAAATCATGTTTGAAGCACTCTGGATAAAAAATGTTTTTGTTATGTTTATTCGAGATGTTATGAAAACACTGTAGACTGTTTTCAGCAAGTTACAACATTGAAATGCAGAAATAAGCACTTTTCCATAAACAAGCTCTAAATCATGTTTGATGCACTCTGGATATCCAATTTTTGCTGTGCTGTGTCTAGGTTGAGATGAAATGAACGCCGTGGACAGTTTTCAGCAAGTTGCAACATTGAAATGCAGAAATAAGCACTTTTCCATAAACAAGCTCTAAATCATGTTTGAAGCACTCTGGATAAAAAAATGTTTTGTTATGTTTATTCGAGATGTTATGAAAACACTGTAGACTGTTTTCAGCAAGTTACAACATTGAAATGCAGAAATAAGCACTTTTCCATAAACAAGCTCTAAATCATGTTTGATGCACTCTGGATATCCAATTTTTGCTGTGCTGTGTCTAGGTTGAGATGAAATGAACGCCGTGGACAGTTTTCAGCAAGTTGCAACATTGAAATGCAGAAATAAGCACTTTTCCATAAACAAGCTCTAAATCATGTTTGAAGCACTCTGGATAAAAAATGTTTTTGTTATGTTTATTCGAGATGTTATGAAAACACTGTAGACTGTTTTCAGCAAGTTACAACATTGAAATGCAGAAATAAGCACTTTTCCATAAACAAGCTCTAAATCATGTTTGATGCACTCTGGATATCCAATTTTTGCTGTGCTGTGTCTAGGTTGAGATGAAATGAACGCCGTGGACAGTTTTCAGCAAGTTGCAACATTGAAATGCAGAAATAAGCACTTTTCCATAAACAAGCTCTAAATCATGTTTGATGCACTCTGGATATCCAATTTTTGCTGTGCTGTGTCTAGGTTGAGATGAAATGAACGCCGTGGACAGTTTTCAGCAAGTTGCAACATTGAAATGCAGAAATAAGCACTTTTCCATAAACAAGCTCTAAATCATGTTTGAAGCACTCTGGATAAAAAATGTTTTTGTTATGTTTATTCGAGATGTTATGAAAACACTGTAGACTGTTTTCAGCAAGTTACAACATTGAAATGCAGAAATAAGCACTTTTCCATAAACAAGCTCTAAATCATGTTTGATGCACTCTGGATATCCAATTTTTGCTGTGCTGTGTCTAGGTTGAGATGAAATGAACGCCGTGGACAGTTTTCAGCAAGTTGCAACATTGAAATGCAGAAATAAGCACTTTTCCATAAACAAGCTCTAAATCATGTTTGAAGCACTCTGGATAAAAAATGTTTTTGTTATGTTTATTCGAGATGTTATGAAAACACTGTAGACTGTTTTCAGCAAGTTACAACATTGAAATGCAGAAATAAGCACTTTTCCATAAACAAGCTCTAAATCATGTTTGATGCACTCTGGATATCCAATTTTTGCTGTGCTGTGTCTAGGTTGAGATGAAATGAACGCCGTGGACAGTTTTCAGCAAGTTGCAACATTGAAATGCAGAAATAAGCACTTTTCCATAAACAAGCTCTAAATCATGTTTGAAGCACTCTGGATAAAAAATGTTTTTGTTATGTTTATTCGAGATGTTATGAAAACACTGTAGACTGTTTTCAGCAAGTTACAACATTGAAAAGCAGAAATAAGCACTTTTCCATAAACAAGCTCTAAATCATGTTTGATGCACTCTGGATAAAAAAATTTTGCTGTGCTGTTTATTCGAGATGAAATGAAACGTGGACAGTTTTCAGCAAGTTGCAACATTGAAATGCAGAAATAAGCACTTTTCCATAAACAAGCTCTAAATCATGTTTGATGCACTCTGGATATCCAATTTTTGCTGTGCTGTGTCTAGGTTGAGATGAAATGAACGCCGTGGACAGTTTTCAGCAAGTTGCAACATTGAAATGCAGAAATAAGCACTTTTCCATAAACAAGCTCTAAATCATGTTTGATGCACTCTGGATATCCAATTTTGCTGTGCTGTGTCTAGTTGAGATGAAATGAAACCGTGGACAGTTTTCAGCAAGTTGCAACATTGAAATGCAGAAATAAGCACTTTTCCATAAACAAGCTCTAAATCATGTTTGATGCACTCTGGATATCCAATTTTTGCTGTGCTGTGTCTAGGTTGAGATGAAATGAACGCCGTGGACAGTTTTCAGCAAGTTGCAACATTGAAATGCAGAAATAAGCACTTTTCCATAAACAAGCTCTAAATCATGTTTGAAGCACTCTGGATAAAAAAATGTTTTTGTTATGTTTATTCGAGATGTTATGAAAACACTGTAGACTGTTTTCAGCAAGTTACAACATTGAAATGCAGAAATAAGCACTTTTCCATAAACAAGCTCTAAATCATGTTTGATGCACTCTGGATATCCAATTTTTGCTGTGCTGTGTCTAGGTTGAGATGAAATGAACGCCGTGGACAGTTTTCAGCAAGTTGCAACATTGAAATGCAGAAATAAGCACTTTTCCATAAACAAGCTCTAAATCATGTTTGAAGCACTCTGGATAAAAAAATGTTTTTGTTATGTTTATTCGAGATGTTATGAAAACACTGTAGACTGTTTTCAGCAAGTTACAACATTGAAATGCAGAAATAAGCACTTTTCCATAAACAAGCTCTAAATCATGTTTGATGCACTCTGGATATCCAATTTTTGCTGTGCTGTGTCTAGGTTGAGATGAAATGAACGCCGTGGACAGTTTTCAGCAAGTTGCAACATTGAAATGCAGAAATAAGCACTTTTCCATAAACAAGCTCTAAATCATGTTTGAAGCACTCTGGATAAAAAATTTTTGCTGTTGTGTCTATTGAGATGTTATGAACACTGTGGACTGTTTTCAGCAAGTTGCAACATTGAAATGCAGAAATAAGCACTTTTCCATAAACAAGCTCTAAATCATGTTTGATGCACTCTGGATATCCAATTTTTTGTGCTGTGTCTATTGAGATGAAATGAAAACCGTGGACAGTTTTCAGCAAGTTGCAACATTGAAATGCAGAAATAAGCACTTTTCCATAAACAAGCTCTAAATCATGTTTGATGCACTCTGGATATCCAAATTTTGCTGTGCTGTGTCTATTGAGATGAAATGAACACCGTGGACAGTTTTCAGCAAGTTGCAACATTGAAATGCAGAAATAAGCACTTTTCCATAAACAAGCTCTAAATCATGTTTGAAGCACTCTGGATAAAAAATTTTTGTTATGTTTATTCGAGATGTTATGAAAACACTGTAGACAGTTTTCAGCAAGTTACAACATTGAAATGCAGAAATAAGCACTTTTCCATAAACAAGCTCTAAATCATGTTTGATGCACTCTGGATATCCAATTTTTGCTGTGCTGTGTCTAGGTTGAGATGAAATGAACGCCGTGGACAGTTTTCAGCAAGTTGCAACATTGAAATGCAGAAATAAGCACTTTTCCATAAACAAGCTCTAAATCATGTTTGAAGCACTCTGGATAAAAAATGTTTTTGTTATGTTTATTCGAGATGTTATGAAAACACTGTAGACTGTTTTCAGCAAGTTACAACATTGAAATGCAGAAATAAGCACTTTTCCATAAACAAGCTCTAAATCATGTTTGATGCACTCTGGATATCCAATTTTTGCTGTGCTGTGTCTAGGTTGAGATGAAATGAACGCCGTGGACAGTTTTCAGCAAGTTGCAACATTGAAATGCAGAAATAAGCACTTTTCCATAAACAAGCTCTAAATCATGTTTGAAGCACTCTGGATAAAAAAATGTTTTTGTTATGTTTATTCGAGATGTTATGAAAACACTGTAGACTGTTTTCAGCAAGTTACAACATTGAAATGCAGAAATAAGCACTTTTCCATAAACAAGCTCTAAATCATGTTTGATGCACTCTGGATATCCAATTTTTGCTGTGCTGTGTCTAGGTTGAGATGAAATGAACGCCGTGGACAGTTTTCAGCAAGTTGCAACATTGAAATGCAGAAATAAGCACTTTTCCATAAACAAGCTCTAAATCATGTTTGATGCACTCTGGATATCCAATTTTGCTGTGCTGTGTCTAGGTTGAGATGAAATGAACACTGTGGACAGTTTTCAGCAAGTTGCAACATTGAAATGCAGAAATAAGCACTTTTCCATAAACAAGCTCTAAATCATGTTTGATGCACTCTGGATATCCAATTTTTGCTGTGCTGTGTCTAGGTTGAGATGAAATGAACGCCGTGGACAGTTTTCAGCAAGTTGCAACATTGAAATGCAGAAATAAGCACTTTTCCATAAACAAGCTCTAAATCATGTTTGAAGCACTCTGGATAAAAAATGTTTTTGTTATGTTTATTCGAGATGTTATGAAAACACTGTAGACTGTTTTCAGCAAGTTACAACATTGAAATGCAGAAATAAGCACTTTTCCATAAACAAGCTCTAAATCATGTTTGATGCACTCTGGATATCCAATTTTTGCTGTGCTGTGTCTAGGTTGAGATGAAATGAACGCCGTGGACAGTTTTCAGCAAGTTGCAACATTGAAATGCAGAAATAAGCACTTTTCCATAAACAAGCTCTAAATCATGTTTGAAGCACTCTGGATAAAAAATGTTTTTGTTATGTTTATTCGAGATGTTATGAAAACACTGTAGACTGTTTTCAGCAAGTTACAACATTGAAATGCAGAAATAAGCACTTTTCCATAAACAAGCTCTAAATCATGTTTGATGCACTCTGGATATCCAATTTTTGCTGTGCTGTGTCTAGGTTGAGATGAAATGAACGCCGTGGACAGTTTTCAGCAAGTTGCAACATTGAAATGCAGAAATAAGCACTTTTCCATAAACAAGCTCTAAATCATGTTTGAAGCACTCTGGATAAAAAATGTTTTTGTTATGTTTATTCGAGATGTTATGAAAACACTGTAGACTGTTTTCAGCAAGTTACAACATTGAAATGCAGAAATAAGCACTTTTCCATAAACAAGCTCTAAATCATGTTTGATGCACTCTGGATATCCAATTTTTGCTGTGCTGTGTCTAGGTTGAGATGAAATGAACGCCGTGGACAGTTTTCAGCAAGTTGCAACATTGAAATGCAGAAATAAGCACTTTTCCATAAACAAGCTCTAAATCATGTTTGATGCACTCTGGATATCCAATTTTTGCTGTGCTGTGTCTAGGTTGAGATGAAATGAACGCCGTGGACAGTTTTCAGCAAGTTGCAACATTGAAATGCAGAAATAAGCACTTTTCCATAAACAAGCTCTAAATCATGTTTGAAGCACTCTGGATAAAAAAATTTTTTTGTTATGTTTATTCGAGATGTTATGAAAACACTGTAGACTGTTTTCAGCAAGTTACAACATTGAAATGCAGAAATAAGCACTTTTCCATAAACAAGCTCTAAATCATGTTTGATGCACTCTGGATATCCAATTTTTGCTGTGCTGTGTCTAGGTTGAGATGAAATGAACGCCGTGGACAGTTTTCAGCAAGTTGCAACATTGAAATGCAGAAATAAGCACTTTTCCATAAACAAGCTCTAAATCATGTTTGAAGCACTCTGGATAAAAAAATGTTTTTGTTATGTTTATTCGAGATGTTATGAAAACACTGTAGACTGTTTTCAGCAAGTTACAACATTGAAATGCAGAAATAAGCACTTTTCCATAAACAAGCTCTAAATCATGTTTGATGCACTCTGGATATCCAATTTTTGCTGTGCTGTGTCTAGGTTGAGATGAAATGAACGCCGTGGACAGTTTTCAGCAAGTTGCAACATTGAAATGCAGAAATAAGCACTTTTCCATAAACAAGCTCTAAATCATGTTTGATGCACTCTGGATATCCAATTTTGCTGTGCTGTGTCTATTGAGATGAAATGAACACTGTGGACAGTTTTCAGCAAGTTGCAACATTGAAATGCAGAAATAAGCACTTTTCCATAAACAAGCTCTAAATCATGTTTGATGCACTCTGGATATCCAATTTTTGCTGTGCTGTGTCTAGGTTGAGATGAAATGAACGCCGTGGACAGTTTTCAGCAAGTTGCAACATTGAAATGCAGAAATAAGCACTTTTCCATAAACAAGCTCTAAATCATGTTTGAAGCACTCTGGATAAAAAAATGTTTTTGTTATGTTTATTCGAGATGTTATGAAAACACTGTAGACTGTTTTCAGCAAGTTACAACATTGAAATGCAGAAATAAGCACTTTTCCATAAACAAGCTCTAAATCATGTTTGATGCACTCTGGATATCCAATTTTTGCTGTGCTGTGTCTAGGTTGAGATGAAATGAACGCCGTGGACAGTTTTCAGCAAGTTGCAACATTGAAATGCAGAAATAAGCACTTTTCCATAAACAAGCTCTAAATCATGTTTGAAGCACTCTGGAAAAAAATGTTTTTGTTATGTTTATTCGAGATGTTATGAAAACACTGTAGACTGTTTTCAGCAAGTTACAACATTGAAATGCAGAAATAAGCACTTTTCCATAAACAAGCTCTAAATCATGTTTGATGCACTCTGGATATCCAATTTTTGCTGTGCTGTGTCTAGGTTGAGATGAAATGAACGCCGTGGACAGTTTTCAGCAAGTTGCAACATTGAAATGCAGAAATAAGCACTTTTCCATAAACAAGCTCTAAATCATGTTTGATGCACTCTGGATATCCAATTTTTGCTGTGCTGTGTCTATTGAGATGAAATGAACACCGTGGACAGTTTTCAGCAAGTTGCAACATTGAAATGCAGAAATAAGCACTTTTCCATAAACAAGCTCTAAATCATGTTTGATGCACTCTGGATAAAAAATTTTTTGTTGTGTTTATTCGAGATGTTATGAAAACACTGTAGACTGTTTTCAGCAAGTTGCAACATTGAAATGCAGAAATAAGCACTTTTCCATAAACAAGCTCTAAATCATGTTTGATGCACTCTGGATATCCAATTTTTGCTGTGCTGTGTCTAGGTTGAGATGAAATGAACGCCGTGGACAGTTTTCAGCAAGTTGCAACATTGAAATGCAGAAATAAGCACTTTTCCATAAACAAGCTCTAAATCATGTTTGAAGCACTCTGGATAAAAAATGTTTTTGTTATGTTTATTCGAGATGTTATGAAAACACTGTAGTTTTCAGCAAGTTACAACATTGAAATGCAGAAATAAGCACTTTTCCATAAACAAGCTCTAAATCATGTTTGATGCACTCTGGATATCCAATTTTTGCTGTGCTGTGTCTAGGTTGAGATGAAATGAACGCCGTGGACAGTTTTCAGCAAGTTGCAACATTGAAATGCAGAAATAAGCACTTTTCCATAAACAAGCTCTAAATCATGTTTGAAGCACTCTGGATAAAAAATTTTTGCTGTGCTGTGTCTATTGAGATGAAATGAACACCGTGGACAGTTTTCAGCAAGTTGCAACATTGAAATGCAGAAATAAGCACTTTTCCATAAACAAGCTCTAAATCATGTTTGATGCACTCTGGATATCCAATTTTTGCTGTGCTGTGTCTAGGTTGAGATGAAATGAACGCCGTGGACAGTTTTCAGCAAGTTGCAACATTGAAATGCAGAAATAAGCACTTTTCCATAAACAAGCTCTAAATCATGTTTGATGCACTCTGGATATCCAATTTTGCTGTGCTGTGTCTATTGAGATGAAATGAACACCGTGGACAGTTTTCAGCAAGTTGCAACATTGAAATGCAGAAATAAGCACTTTTCCATAAACAAGCTCTAAATCATGTTTGATGCACTCTGGATAAAAAATTTTTGTTATGTTTATTGAGATGAAATGAACACCGTGGACAGTTTTCAGCAAGTTGCAACATTGAAATGCAGAAATAAGCACTTTTCCATAAACAAGCTCTAAATCATGTTTGATGCACTCTGGATATCCAATTTTTGCTGTGCTGTGTCTATTGAGATGAAATGAACACCGTGGACAGTTTTCAGCAAGTTGCAACATTGAAATGCAGAAATAAGCACTTTTCCATAAACAAGCTCTAAATCATGTTTGATGCACTCTGGATATCCAATTTTTGCTGTGCTGTGTCTAGGTTGAGATGAAATGAACGCCGTGGACAGTTTTCAGCAAGTTGCAACATTGAAATGCAGAAATAAGCACTTTTCCATAAACAAGCTCTAAATCATGTTTGAAGCACTCTGGATAAAAAATGTTTTTGTTATGTTTATTCGAGATGTTATGAAAACACTGTAGACTGTTTTCAGCAAGTTACAACATTGAAATGCAGAAATAAGCACTTTTCCATAAACAAGCTCTAAATCATGTTTGATGCACTCTGGATATCCAATTTTTGCTGTGCTGTGTCTAGGTTGAGATGAAATGAACGCCGTGGACAGTTTTCAGCAAGTTGCAACATTGAAATGCAGAAATAAGCACTTTTCCATAAACAAGCTCTAAATCATGTTTGAAGCACTCTGGATAAAAAATGTTTTTGTTATGTTTATTCGAGATGTTATGAAAACACTGTAGACTGTTTTCAGCAAGTTACAACATTGAAATGCAGAAATAAGCACTTTTCCATAAACAAGCTCTAAATCATGTTTGATGCACTCTGGATATCCAATTTTTGCTGTGCTGTGTCTAGGTTGAGATGAAATGAACGCCGTGGACAGTTTTCAGCAAGTTGCAACATTGAAATGCAGAAATAAGCACTTTTCCATAAACAAGCTCTAAATCATGTTTGAAGCACTCTGGAAAAAATGTTTTTGTTATGTTTATTCGAGATGTTATGAAAACACTGTAGACTGTTTTCAGCAAGTTACAACATTGAAATGCAGAAATAAGCACTTTTCCATAAACAAGCTCTAAATCATGTTTGATGCACTCTGGATATCCAATTTTTGCTGTGCTGTGTCTAGGTTGAGATGAAATGAACGCCGTGGACAGTTTTCAGCAAGTTGCAACATTGAAATGCAGAAATAAGCACTTTTCCATAAACAAGCTCTAAATCATGTTTGAAGCACTCTGGATAAAAAATGTTTTTGTTATGTTTATTCGAGATGTTATGAAAACACTGTAGACTGTTTTCAGCAAGTTACAACATTGAAATGCAGAAATAAGCACTTTTCCATAAACAAGCTCTAAATCATGTTTGATGCACTCTGGATATCCAATTTTGCTGTGCTGTGTCTAGGTTGAGATGAAATGAACGCCGTGGACAGTTTTCAGCAAGTTGCAACATTGAAATGCAGAAATAAGCACTTTTCCATAAACAAGCTCTAAATCATGTTTGATGCACTCTGGATATCCAATTTTTGCTGTGCTGTGTCTAGGTTGAGATGAAATGAACGCCGTGGACAGTTTTCAGCAAGTTGCAACATTGAAATGCAGAAATAAGCACTTTTCCATAAACAAGCTCTAAATCATGTTTGAAGCACTCTGGATAAAAAAATTTTTGTTATGTTTATTCGAGATGTTATGAAAACACTGTAGACTGTTTTCAGCAAGTTGCAACATTGAAATGCAGAAATAAGCACTTTTCCATAAACAAGCTCTAAATCATGTTTGATGCACTCTGGATATCCAATTTTTGCTGTGCTGTGTCTAGGTTGAGATGAAATGAACGCCGTGGACAGTTTTCAGCAAGTTGCAACATTGAAATGCAGAAATAAGCACTTTTCCATAAACAAGCTCTAAATCATGTTTGAAGCACTCTGGATAAAAAATGTTTTTGTTATGTTTATTCGAGATGTTATGAAAACACTGTAGACTGTTTTCAGCAAGTTGCAACATTGAAATGCAGAAATAAGCACTTTTCCATAAACAAGCTCTAAATCATGTTTGATGCACTCTGGATATCCAATTTTTGCTGTGCTGTGTCTAGGTTGAGATGAAATGAACGCCGTGGACAGTTTTCAGCAAGTTGCAACATTGAAATGCAGAAATAAGCACTTTTCCATAAACAAGCTCTAAATCATGTTTGAAGCACTCTGGATAAAAAAATGTTTTTGTTATGTTTATTCGAGATGTTATGAAAACACTGTAGACTGTTTTCAGCAAGTTACAACATTGAAATGCAGAAATAAGCACTTTTCCATAAACAAGCTCTAAATCATGTTTGATGCACTCTGGATATCCAATTTTTGCTGTGCTGTGTCTAGGTTGAGATGAAATGAACGCCGTGGACAGTTTTCAGCAAGTTGCAACATTGAAATGCAGAAATAAGCACTTTTCCATAAACAAGCTCTAAATCATGTTTGAAGCACTCTGGATAAAAAAATGTTTTTGTTATGTTTATTCGAGATGTTATGAAAACACTGTAGACTGTTTTCAGCAAGTTACAACATTGAAATGCAGAAATAAGCACTTTTCCATAAACAAGCTCTAAATCATGTTTGATGCACTCTGGATATCCAATTTTTGCTGTGCTGTGTCTAGGTTGAGATGAAATGAACGCCGTGGACAGTTTTCAGCAAGTTGCAACATTGAAATGCAGAAATAAGCACTTTTCCATAAACAAGCTCTAAATCATGTTTGAAGCACTCTGGATAAAAAATGTTTTTGTTATGTTTATTCGAGATGTTATGAAAACACTGTAGACTGTTTTCAGCAAGTTACAACATTGAAATGCAGAAATAAGCACTTTTCCATAAACAAGCTCTAAATCATGTTTGATGCACTCTGGATATCCAATTTTTGCTGTGCTGTGTCTAGGTTGAGATGAAATGAACGCCGTGGACAGTTTTCAGCAAGTTGCAACATTGAAATGCAGAAATAAGCACTTTTCCATAAACAAGCTCTAAATCATGTTTGATGCACTCTGGATATCCAATTTTTGCTGTGCTGTGTCTAGGTTGAGATGAAATGAACACCGTGGACAGTTTTCAGCAAGTTGCAACATTGAAATGCAGAAATAAGCACTTTTCCATAAACAAGCTCTAAATCATGTTTGATGCACTCTGGATAAAAAATTTTTTGTTGTGTTATTCGAGATGTTATGAAACACCGTGGACAGTTTTCAGCAAGTTGCAACATTGAAATGCAGAAATAAGCACTTTTCCATAAACAAGCTCTAAATCATGTTTGATGCACTCTGGATATCCAATTTTTGCTGTGCTGTGTCTAGGTTGAGATGAAATGAACACCGTGGACAGTTTTCAGCAAGTTGCAACATTGAAATGCAGAAATAAGCACTTTTCCATAAACAAGCTCTAAATCATGTTTGAAGCACTCTGGATAAAAAATGTTTTTGTTATGTTTATTCGAGATGTTATGAAAACACTGTAGACTGTTTTCAGCAAGTTACAACATTGAAATGCAGAAATAAGCACTTTTCCATAAACAAGCTCTAAATCATGTTTGATGCACTCTGGATATCCAATTTTTGCTGTGCTGTGTCTAGGTTGAGATGAAATGAACGCCGTGGACAGTTTTCAGCAAGTTGCAACATTGAAATGCAGAAATAAGCACTTTTCCATAAACAAGCTCTAAATCATGTTTGAAGCACTCTGGATAAAAAAATTTTTGTTATGTTTATTCGAGATGTTATGAAAACACTGTAGACTGTTTTCAGCAAGTTACAACATTGAAATGCAGAAATAAGCACTTTTCCATAAACAAGCTCTAAATCATGTTTGATGCACTCTGGATATCCAATTTTTGCTGTGCTGTGTCTAGGTTGAGATGAAATGAACGCCGTGGACAGTTTTCAGCAAGTTGCAACATTGAAATGCAGAAATAAGCACTTTTCCATAAACAAGCTCTAAATCATGTTTGAAGCACTCTGGATAAAAAATGTTTTTGTTATGTTTATTCGAGATGTTATGAAAACACTGTAGACTGTTTTCAGCAAGTTACAACATTGAAATGCAGAAATAAGCACTTTTCCATAAACAAGCTCTAAATCATGTTTGATGCACTCTGGATATCCAATTTTTGCTGTGCTGTGTCTAGGTTGAGATGAAATGAACGCCGTGGACAGTTTTCAGCAAGTTGCAACATTGAAATGCAGAAATAAGCACTTTTCCATAAACAAGCTCTAAATCATGTTTGATGCACTCTGGATATCCAATTTTTGCTGTGCTGTGTCTAGGTTGAGATGAAATGAACGCCGTGGACAGTTTTCAGCAAGTTGCAACATTGAAATGCAGAAATAAGCACTTTTCCATAAACAAGCTCTAAATCATGTTTGAAGCACTCTGGATAAAAAATGTTTTGTTATGTTTATTCGAGATGTTATGAAAACACTGTAGACTGTTTTCAGCAAGTTGCAACATTGAAATGCAGAAATAAGCACTTTTCCATAAACAAGCTCTAAATCATGTTTGATGCACTCTGGATATCCAATTTTTGCTGTGCTGTGTCTAGGTTGAGATGAAATGAACGCCGTGGACAGTTTTCAGCAAGTTGCAACATTGAAATGCAGAAATAAGCACTTTTCCATAAACAAGCTCTAAATCATGTTTGAAGCACTCTGGATAAAAAAATGTTTTGTTATGTTTATTCGAGATGTTATGAAAACACTGTAGACTGTTTTCAGCAAGTTACAACATTGAAATGCAGAAATAAGCACTTTTCCATAAACAAGCTCTAAATCATGTTTGATGCACTCTGGATATCCAATTTTGCTGTGCTGTGTCTAGGTTGAGATGAAATGAACGCCGTGGACAGTTTTCAGCAAGTTGCAACATTGAAATGCAGAAATAAGCACTTTTCCATAAACAAGCTCTAAATCATGTTTGAAGCACTCTGGATAAAAAAATTTTTTGTTATGTTTATTCGAGATGTTATGAAAACACTGTAGTTTTCAGCAAGTTACAACATTGAAATGCAGAAATAAGCACTTTTCCATAAACAAGCTCTAAATCATGTTTGATGCACTCTGGATATCCAATTTTTGCTGTGCTGTGTCTAGGTTGAGATGAAATGAACGCCGTGGACAGTTTTCAGCAAGTTGCAACATTGAAATGCAGAAATAAGCACTTTTCCATAAACAAGCTCTAAATCATGTTTGATGCACTCTGGATATCCAATTTTTGCTGTGCTGTGTCTAGGTTGAGATGAAATGAACGCCGTGGACAGTTTTCAGCAAGTTGCAACATTGAAATGCAGAAATAAGCACTTTTCCATAAACAAGCTCTAAATCATGTTTGATGCACTCTGGATATCCAATTTTTGCTGTGCTGTGTCTAGGTTGAGATGAAATGAACGCCGTGGACAGTTTTCAGCAAGTTGCAACATTGAAATGCAGAAATAAGCACTTTTCCATAAACAAGCTCTAAATCATGTTTGATGCACTCTGGATATCCAATTTTTGCTGTGCTGTGTCTAGGTTGAGATGAAATGAACGCCGTGGACAGTTTTCAGCAAGTTGCAACATTGAAATGCAGAAATAAGCACTTTTCCATAAACAAGCTCTAAATCATGTTTGAAGCACTCTGGATAAAAAAATGTTTTTGTTATGTTTATTCGAGATGTTATGAAAACCTGTAGACTGTTTTCAGCAAGTTGCAACATTGAAATGCAGAAATAAGCACTTTTCCATAAACAAGCTCTAAATCATGTTTGATGCACTCTGGATATCCAATTTTTGCTGTGCTGTGTCTAGGTTGAGATGAAATGAACGCCGTGGACAGTTTTCAGCAAGTTGCAACATTGAAATGCAGAAATAAGCACTTTTCCATAAACAAGCTCTAAATCATGTTTGAAGCACTCTGGATAAAAAAATGTTTTTGTTATGTTTATTCGAGATGTTATGAAAACACTGTAGTTTTCAGCAAGTTACAACATTGAAATGCAGAAATAAGCACTTTTCCATAAACAAGCTCTAAATCATGTTTGATGCACTCTGGATATCCAATTTTTGCTGTGCTGTGTCTAGGTTGAGATGAAATGAACGCCGTGGACAGTTTTCAGCAAGTTGCAACATTGAAATGCAGAAATAAGCACTTTTCCATAAACAAGCTCTAAATCATGTTTGAAGCACTCTGGATAAAAAAATGTTTTTGTTATGTTTATTCGAGATGTTATGAAAACACTGTAGACTTTTCAGCAAGTTACAACATTGAAATGCAGAAATAAGCACTTTTCCATA
The DNA here is from genome assembly GCF_002021735.2 of Oncorhynchus kisutch. Lineage (NCBI taxonomy): Eukaryota > Metazoa > Chordata > Actinopteri > Salmoniformes > Salmonidae > Oncorhynchus > Oncorhynchus kisutch. The sequence continues at coordinate 28,920 of NW_022261989.1, forward strand.
AACAAGCTCTAAATCATGTTTGATGCACTCTGGATATCCAATTTTTGCTGTGCTGTGTCTAGGTTGAGATGAAATGAACGCCGTGGACAGTTTTCAGCAAGTTGCAACATTGAAATGCAGAAATAAGCACTTTTCCATAAACAAGCTCTAAATCATGTTTGATGCACTCTGGATATCCAATTTTTGCTGTGCTGTGTCTAGGTTGAGATGAAATGAACGCCGTGGACAGTTTTCAGCAAGTTGCAACATTGAAATGCAGAAATAAGCACTTTTCCATAAACAAGCTCTAAATCATGTTTGATGCACTCTGGATATCCAATTTTGCTGTGCTGTGTCTAGGTTGAGATGAAATGAACGCCGTGGACAGTTTTCAGCAAGTTGCAACATTGAAATGCAGAAATAAGCACTTTTCCATAAACAAGCTCTAAATCATGTTTGATGCACTCTGGATATCCAATTTTTGCTGTGCTGTGTCTAGGTTGAGATGAAATGAACGCCGTGGACAGTTTTCAGCAAGTTGCAACATTGAAATGCAGAAATAAGCACTTTTCCATAAACAAGCTCTAAATCATGTTTGAAGCACTCTGGATAAAAAAATGTTTTTGTTATGTTTATTCGAGATGTTATGAAAACACTGTAGACTGTTTTCAGCAAGTTGCAACATTGAAATGCAGAAATAAGCACTTTTCCATAAACAAGCTCTAAATCATGTTTGATGCACTCTGGATATCCAATTTTTGCTGTGCTGTGTCTAGGTTGAGATGAAATGAACGCCGTGGACAGTTTTCAGCAAGTTGCAACATTGAAATGCAGAAATAAGCACTTTTCCATAAACAAGCTCTAAATCATGTTTGAAGCACTCTGGATAAAAAATTTTTGTTATGTTTATTCGAGATGTTATGAAAACACTGTAGACTGTTTTCAGCAAGTTACAACATTGAAATGCAGAAATAAGCACTTTTCCATAAACAAGCTCTAAATCATGTTTGATGCACTCTGGATATCCAATTTTTGCTGTGCTGTGTCTAGGTTGAGATGAAATGAACGCCGTGGACAGTTTTCAGCAAGTTGCAACATTGAAATGCAGAAATAAGCACTTTTCCATAAACAAGCTCTAAATCATGTTTGATGCACTCTGGATATCCAATTTTTGCTGTGCTGTGTCTAGGTTGAGATGAAATGAACGCCGTGGACAGTTTTCAGCAAGTTGCAACATTGAAATGCAGAAATAAGCACTTTTCCATAAACAAGCTCTAAATCATGTTTGAAGCACTCTGGATAAAAAATTTTTGTTATGTTTATTCGAGATGTTATGAAAACACTGTAGACTGTTTTCAGCAAGTTGCAACATTGAAATGCAGAAATAAGCACTTTTCCATAAACAAGCTCTAAATCATGTTTGATGCACTCTGGATATCCAATTTTTGCTGTGCTGTGTCTAGGTTGAGATGATGAAATGAACGCCGTGGACAGTTTTCAGCAAGTTGCAACATTGAAATGCAGAAATAAGCACTTTTCCATAAACAAGCTCTAAATCATGTTTGAAGCACTCTGGATAAAAAAATGTTTTGTTATGTTTATTCGAGATGTTATGAAAACACTGTAGACTGTTTTCAGCAAGTTACAACATTGAAATGCAGAAATAAGCACTTTTCCATAAACAAGCTCTAAATCATGTTTGATGCACTCTGGATATCCAATTTTTGCTGTGCTGTGTCTAGGTTGAGATGAAATGAACGCCGTGGACAGTTTTCAGCAAGTTGCAACATTGAAATGCAGAAATAAGCACTTTTCCATAAACAAGCTCTAAATCATGTTTGAAGCACTCTGGATAAAAAATGTTTTTGTTATGTTTATTCGAGATGTTATGAAAACACTGTAGACTGTTTTCAGCAAGTTACAACATTGAAATGCAGAAATAAGCACTTTTCCATAAACAAGCTCTAAATCATGTTTGATGCACTCTGGATATCCAATTTTTGCTGTGCTGTGTCTAGGTTGAGATGAAATGAACGCCGTGGACAGTTTTCAGCAAGTTGCAACATTGAAATGCAGAAATAAGCACTTTTCCATAAACAAGCTCTAAATCATGTTTGATGCACTCTGGATATCCAATTTTGCTGTGCTGTGTCTAGGTTGAGATGAAATGAACGCCGTGGACAGTTTTCAGCAAGTTGCAACATTGAAATGCAGAAATAAGCACTTTTCCATAAACAAGCTCTAAATCATGTTTGAAGCACTCTGGATAAAAAATGTTTTTGTTATGTTTATTCGAGATGTTATGAAAACACTGTAGACTGTTTTCAGCAAGTTACAACATTGAAATGCAGAAATAAGCACTTTTCCATAAACAAGCTCTAAATCATGTTTGATGCACTCTGGATATCCAATTTTTGCTGTGCTGTGTCTAGGTTGAGATGAAATGAACGCCGTGGACAGTTTTCAGCAAGTTGCAACATTGAAATGCAGAAATAAGCACTTTTCCATAAACAAGCTCTAAATCATGTTTGATGCACTCTGGATATCCAATTTTTGCTGTGCTGTGTCTAGGTTGAGATGAAATGAACGCCGTGGACAGTTTTCAGCAAGTTGCAACATTGAAATGCAGAAATAAGCACTTTTCCATAAACAAGCTCTAAATCATGTTTGAAGCACTCTGGATAAAAAAATGTTTTTGTTATGTTTATTCGAGATGTTATGAAAACACTGTAGACTGTTTTCAGCAAGTTACAACATTGAAATGCAGAAATAAGCACTTTTCCATAAACAAGCTCTAAATCATGTTTGATGCACTCTGGATATCCAATTTTGCTGTGCTGTGTCTAGGTTGAGATGAAATGAACGCCGTGGACAGTTTTCAGCAAGTTGCAACATTGAAATGCAGAAATAAGCACTTTTCCATAAACAAGCTCTAAATCATGTTTGATGCACTCTGGATATCCAATTTTTGCTGTGCTGTGTCTAGGTTGAGATGAAATGAACGCCGTGGACAGTTTTCAGCAAGTTGCAACATTGAAATGCAGAAATAAGCACTTTTCCATAAACAAGCTCTAAATCATGTTTGAAGCACTCTGGATAAAAAAATGTTTTGTTTGTTTATTCGAGATGTTTGAAAACACTGTAGACTTTTCAGCAAGTTACAACATTGAAATGCAGAAATAAGCACTTTTCCATAAACAAGCTCTAAATCATGTTTGATGCACTCTGGATATCCAATTTTTGCTGTGCTGTGTCTAGGTTGAGATGAAATGAACGCCGTGGACAGTTTTCAGCAAGTTGCAACATTGAAATGCAGAAATAAGCACTTTTCCATAAACAAGCTCTAAATCATGTTTGATGCACTCTGGATATCCAATTTTTGCTGTGCTGTGTCTAGGTTGAGATGAAATGAACGCCGTGGACAGTTTTCAGCAAGTTGCAACATTGAAATGCAGAAATAAGCACTTTTCCATAAACAAGCTCTAAATCATGTTTGAAGCACTCTGGAAAAAAAATGTTTTTGTTATGTTATTCGAGATGTTATGAAAACACTGTAGACTGTTTTCAGCAAGTTACAACATTGAAATGCAGAAATAAGCACTTTTCCATAAACAAGCTCTAAATCATGTTTGATGCACTCTGGATATCCAATTTTTGCTGTGCTGTGTCTAGGTTGAGATGAAATGAACGCCGTGGACAGTTTTCAGCAAGTTGCAACATTGAAATGCAGAAATAAGCACTTTTCCATAAACAAGCTCTAAATCATGTTTGATGCACTCTGGATATCCAATTTTTGCTGTGCTGTGTCTAGGTTGAGATGAAATGAACGCCGTGGACAGTTTTCAGCAAGTTGCAACATTGAAATGCAGAAATAAGCACTTTTCCATAAACAAGCTCTAAATCATGTTTGAAGCACTCTGGATAAAAAATGTTTTTGTTATGTTTATTCGAGATGTTATGAAACACTGTAGACTGTTTTCAGCAAGTTACAACATTGAAATGCAGAAATAAGCACTTTTCCATAAACAAGCTCTAAATCATGTTTGATGCACTCTGGATATCCATTTTTGCTGTGCTGTGTCTAGGTTGAGATGAAATGAACGCCGTGGACAGTTTTCAGCAAGTTGCAACATTGAAATGCAGAAATAAGCACTTTTCCATAAACAAGCTCTAAATCATGTTTGAAGCACTCTGGATAAAAAAATGTTTTTGTTATGTTTATTCGAGATGTTATGAAAACACTGTAGACTGTTTTCAGCAAGTTACAACATTGAAATGCAGAAATAAGCACTTTTCCATAAACAAGCTCTAAATCATGTTTGATGCACTCTGGATATCCAATTTTTGCTGTGCTGTGTCTAGGTTGAGATGAAATGAACGCCGTGGACAGTTTTCAGCAAGTTGCAACATTGAAATGCAGAAATAAGCACTTTTCCATAAACAAGCTCTAAATCATGTTTGATGCACTCTGGATATCCAATTTTGCTGTGCTGTGTCTAGGTGAGATGAAATGAACACCGTGGACAGTTTTCAGCAAGTTGCAACATTGAAATGCAGAAATAAGCACTTTTCCATAAACAAGCTCTAAATCATGTTTGATGCACTCTGGATATCCAATTTTTGCTGTGCTGTGTCTAGGTTGAGATGAAATGAACGCCGTGGACAGTTTTCAGCAAGTTGCAACATTGAAATGCAGAAATAAGCACTTTTCCATAAACAAGCTCTAAATCATGTTTGATGCACTCTGGATATCCAATTTTTGCTGTGCTGTGTCTAGGTTGAGATGAAATGAACACCGTGGACAGTTTTCAGCAAGTTGCAACATTGAAATGCAGAAATAAGCACTTTTCCATAAACAAGCTCTAAATCATGTTTGATGCACTCTGGATATCCAATTTTTGCTGTGCTGTGTCTAGGTTGAGATGAAATGAACGCCGTGGACAGTTTTCAGCAAGTTGCAACATTGAAATGCAGAAATAAGCACTTTTCCATAAACAAGCTCTAAATCATGTTTGAAGCACTCTGGATAAAAAAATGTTTTTGTTATGTTATTCGAGATGTTATGAAAACACTGTAGACTGTTTTCAGCAAGTTACAACATTGAAATGCAGAAATAAGCACTTTTCCATAAACAAGCTCTAAATCATGTTTGATGCACTCTGGATATCCAATTTTTGCTGTGCTGTGTCTAGGTTGAGATGAAATGAACGCCGTGGACAGTTTTCAGCAAGTTGCAACATTGAAATGCAGAAATAAGCACTTTTCCATAAACAAGCTCTAAATCATGTTTGAAGCACTCTGGATAAAAAAATTTGTTTTTGTTATGTTTATTCGAGATGTTATGAAAACACTGTAGACTGTTTTCAGCAAGTTACAACATTGAAATGCAGAAATAAGCACTTTTCCATAAACAAGCTCTAAATCATGTTTGATGCACTCTGGATATCCAATTTTTGCTGTGCTGTGTCTAGGTTGAGATGAAATGAACGCCGTGGACAGTTTTCAGCAAGTTGCAACATTGAAATGCAGAAATAAGCACTTTTCCATAAACAAGCTCTAAATCATGTTTGAAGCACTCTGGATAAAAAAATGTTTTTGTATGTTTATTCGAGATGTTATGAAAACACTGTAGACTGTTTTCAGCAAGTTACAACATTGAAATGCAGAAATAAGCACTTTTCCATAAACAAGCTCTAAATCATGTTTGATGCACTCTGGATATCCAATTTTTGCTGTGCTGTGTCTAGGTTGAGATGAAATGAACGCCGTGGACAGTTTTCAGCAAGTTGCAACATTGAAATGCAGAAATAAGCACTTTTCCATAAACAAGCTCTAAATCATGTTTGATGCACTCTGGATATCCAATTTTTGCTGTGCTGTGTCTAGGTTGAGATGAAATGAACGCCGTGGACAGTTTTCAGCAAGTTGCAACATTGAAATGCAGAAATAAGCACTTTTCCATAAACAAGCTCTAAATCATGTTTGAAGCACTCTGGAAAAAAAATGTTTTTGTTATGTTATTCGAGATGTTATGAAAACACTGTAGACTGTTTTCAGCAAGTTACAACATTGAAATGCAGAAATAAGCACTTTTCCATAAACAAGCTCTAAATCATGTTTGATGCACTCTGGATATCCAATTTTTGCTGTGCTGTGTCTAGGTTGAGATGAAATGAACGCCGTGGACAGTTTTCAGCAAGTTGCAACATTGAAATGCAGAAATAAGCACTTTTCCATAAACAAGCTCTAAATCATGTTTGAAGCACTGGATATAAAAAATGTTTTTGTTATGTTTATTCGAGATGTTATGAAAACACTGTAGACTGTTTTCAGCAAGTTACAACATTGAAATGCAGAAATAAGCACTTTTCCATAAACAAGCTCTAAATCATGTTTGATGCACTCTGGATATCCAATTTTGCTGTGCTGTGTCTAGGTTGAGATGAAATGAACGCCGTGGACAGTTTTCAGCAAGTTGCAACATTGAAATGCAGAAATAAGCACTTTTCCATAAACAAGCTCTAAATCATGTTTGATGCACTCTGGATATCCAATTTTGCTGTGCTGTGTCTAGTTGAGATGAAATGAACGCCGTGGACAGTTTTCAGCAAGTTGCAACATTGAAATGCAGAAATAAGCACTTTTCCATAAACAAGCTCTAAATCATGTTTGATGCACTCTGGATATCCAATTTTTGCTGTGCTGTGTCTAGGTTGAGATGAAATGAACGCCGTGGACAGTTTTCAGCAAGTTGCAACATTGAAATGCAGAAATAAGCACTTTTCCATAAACAAGCTCTAAATCATGTTTGAAGCACTCTGGATAAAAAAATGTTTTTTTGTTATGTTTATTCGAGATGTATGAAAACACTGTAGACTGTTTTCAGCAAGTTACAACATTGAAATGCAGAAATAAGCACTTTCCATAAACAAGCTCTAAATCATGTTTGATGCACTCTGGATATCCAATTTTTGCTGTGCTGTGTCTAGGTTGAGATGAAATGAACGCCGTGGACAGTTTTCAGCAAGTTGCAACATTGAAATGCAGAAATAAGCACTTTTCCATAAACAAGCTCTAAATCATGTTTGATGCACTCTGGATATCCAATTTTTGCTGTGCTGTGTCTAGGTTGAGATGAAATGAACGCCGTGGACAGTTTTCAGCAAGTTGCAACATTGAAATGCAGAAATAAGCACTTTTCCATAAACAAGCTCTAAATCATGTTTGATGCACTCTGGATATCCATTTTTGCTGTGCTGTTTAGGTTGAGATGAAATGAACGCCGTGGACAGTTTTCAGCAAGTTGCAACATTGAAATGCAGAAATAAGCACTTTTCCATAAACAAGCTCTAAATCATGTTTGAAGCACTCTGGATAAAAAAAGTTTTTGTTATGTTTATTCGAGATGTTATGAAAACACTGTAGACTGTTTCAGCAAGTTACAACATTGAAATGCAGAAATAAGCACTTTTCCATAAACAAGCTCTAAATCATGTTTGATGCACTCTGGATATCCAATTTTTGTGCTGTGTCTAGGTTGAGATGAAATGAACGCCGTGGACAGTTTTCAGCAAGTTGCAACATTGAAATGCAGAAATAAGCACTTTTCCATAAACAAGCTCTAAATCATGTTTGAAGCACTCTGGATAAAAAAATTTTTGTTATGTTATTCGAGATGTTATGAAAACACTGTAGACTGTTTTCAGCAAGTTACAACATTGAAATGCAGAAATAAGCACTTTTCCATAAACAAGCTCTAAATCATGTTTGATGCACTCTGGATATCCAATTTTTGCTGTGCTGTGTCTAGGTTGAGATGAAATAAACGCCGTGGACAGTTTTCAGCAAGTTGCAACATTGAAATGCAGAAATAAGCACTTTTCCATAAACAAGCTCTAAATCATGTTTGATGCACTCTGGATATCCAATTTTTGCTGTGCTGTGTCTAGGTTGAGATGAAATGAACGCCGTGGACAGTTTTCAGCAAGTTGCAACATTGAAATGCAGAAATAAGCACTTTTCCATAAACAAGCTCTAAATCATGTTTGAAGCACTCTGGATAAAAAAATTTTTGTTATGTTTATTCGAGATGTTATGAAAACACTGTAGACAGTTTTCAGCAAGTTACAACATTGAAATGCAGAAATAAGCACTTTTCCATAAACAAGCTCTAAATCATGTTTGATGCACTCTGGATATCCAATTTTGCTGTGCTGTGTCTAGGTTGAGATGAAATGAACGCCGTGGACAGTTTTCAGCAAGTTGCAACATTGAAATGCAGAAATAAGCACTTTTCCATAAACAAGCTCTAAATCATGTTTGAAGCACTCTGGATATCCAATTTTGTGTGCTGTGTCTAGGTTGAGATGAAATGAACACGTGGACAGTTTTCAGCAAGTTGCAACATTGAAATGCAGAAATAAGCACTTTTCCATAAACAAGCTCTAAATCATGTTTGATGCACTCTGGATATCCAATTTTTGCTGTGCTGTGTCTAGGTTGAGATGAAATGAACGCCGTGGACAGTTTTCAGCAAGTTGCAACATTGAAATGCAGAAAAAAGCACTTTTCCATAAACAAGCTCTAAATCATGTTTGAAGCACTCTGGATAAAAAAAGTTTGTGTTATGTTTATTCGAGATGTTATGAAAACACTGTAGACTGTTTTCAGCAAGTTACACACATTGAAATGCAGAAATAAGCACTTTTCCATAAACAAGCTCTAAATCATGTTTGATGCACTCTGGATATCCAATTTTGCTGTGCTGTGTCTAGGTGAGATGAAATGAACGCCGTGGACAGTTTTCAGCAAGTTGCAACATTGAAATGCAGAAATAAGCACTTTTCCATAAACAAGCTCTAAATCATGTTTGATGCACTCTGGATATCCAATTTTTGCTGTGCTGTGTCTAGGTTGAGATGAAATGAACGCCGTGGACAGTTTTCAGCAAGTTGCAACATTGAAATGCAGAAATAAGCACTTTTCCATAAACAAGCTCTAAATCATGTTTGATGCACTCTGGATATCCAATTTTTGCTGTGCTGTGTCTAGGTTGAGATGAAATGAACGCCGTGGACAGTTTTCAGCAAGTTGCAACATTGAAATGCAGAAATAAGCACTTTTCCATAAACAAGCTCTAAATCATGTTTGAAGCACTCTGGATAAAAAAATGTTTTGTTATGTTTATTCGAGATGTTATGAAAACACTGTAGACTTTTTCAGCAAGTTACAACATTGAAATGCAGAAATAAGCACTTTTCCATAAACAAGCTCTAAATCATGTTTGAGCACTCTGGATATCCAATTTTGCTGTGCTGTGTCTAGGTTGAGATGAAATGAACGCCGTGGACAGTTTTCAGCAAGTTGCAACATTGAAATGCAGAAATAAGCACTTTTCCATAAACAAGCTCTAAATCATGTTTGAAGCACTCTGGATAAAAAATGTTTTGTTATGTTATTCGAGATGTTATGAAAACATGTAGACTGTTTTCAGCAAGTTACAACATTGAAATGCAGAAATAAGCACTTTTCCATAAACAAGCTCTAAATCATGTTTGATGCACTCTGGATATCCAATTTTGCTGTGCTGTGTCTAGGTTGAGATGAAATGAACGCCGTGGACAGTTTTCAGCAAGTTGCAACATTGAAATGCAGAAATGAGCACTTTTCCATAAACAAGCTCTAAATCATGTTGAAGCACTCTGGATAAAAAAATGTTTTTGTTATGTTTATTCGAGATGTTATGAAAACACTGTAGACTGTTTTCAGCAAGTTACAACATTGAAATGCAGAAATAAGCACTTTTCCATAAACAAGCTCTAAATCATGTTTGATGCACTCTGGATATCCAATTTTTGCTGTGCTGTGTCTAGGTTGAGATGAAATGAACGCCGTGGACAGTTTTCAGCAAGTTGAACATTGAAATGCAGAAATAAGAAATAAGCACTTTTCCATAAACAAGCTCTAAATCATGTTTGATGCACTCTGGATATCCAATTTTTGCTGTGCTGTGTCTAGGTTGAGATGAAATGAACGCCGTGGACAGTTTTCAGCAAGTTGCAACATTGAAATGCAGAAATAAGCACTTTTCCATAAACAAGCTCTAAATCATGTTTGAAGCACTCTGGAAAAAAAATGTTTTGTTATGTTTATTCGAGATGTTATGAAAACACTGTAGACTGTTTTCAGCAAGTTACAACATTGAAATGCAGAAATAAGCACTTTTCCATAAACAAGCTCTAAATCATGTTTGATGCACTCTGGATATCCAATTTTTGCTGTGCTGTGTCTAGGTTGAGATGAAATGAACGCCGTGGACAGTTTTCAGCAAGTTGCAACATTGAAATGCAGAAATAAGCACTTTTCCATAAACAAGCTCTAAATCATGTTTGAAGCACTCTGGATAAAAAATGTTTTGTTATGTTATTCGAGATGTTATGAAAACACTGTAGACTGTTTTCAGCAAGTTACAACATTGAAATGCAGAAATAAGCACTTTTCCATAAACAAGCTCTAAATCATGTTTGATGCACTCTGGATATCCAATTTTTGCTGTGCTGTGTCTAGGTTGAGATGAAATGAACCGTGGACAGTTTTCAGCAAGTTGCAACATTGAAATGCAGAAATAAGCACTTTTCCATAAACAAGCTCTAAATCATGTTTGATGCACTCTGGATATCCAATTTTGCTGTGCTGTGTCTAGGTTGAGATGATGAAATGAACGCCGTGGACAGTTTTCAGCAAGTTGCAACATTGAAATGCAGAAATAAGCACTTTTCCATAAACAAGCTCTAAATCATGTTTGATGCACTCTGGATATCCAATTTTTGCTGTGCTGTGTCTAGGTTGAGATGAAATGAACGCCGTGGACAGTTTTCAGCAAGTTGCAACATTGAAATGCAGAAATAAGCACTTTTCCATAAACAAGCTCTAAATCATGTTTGAAGCACTCTGGATAAAAAAATGTTTTGTTATGTTTATTGAGATGTTATGAAACACTGTAGACTGTTTTCAGCAAGTTACAACATTGAAATGCAGAAATAAGCACTTTTCCATAAACAAGCTCTAAATCATGTTTGATGCACTCTGGATATCCAATTTTTGCTGTGTGTGTCTAGGTTGAGATGAAATGAACGCCGTGGACAGTTTTCAGCAAGTTGCAACATTGAAATGCAGAAATAAGCACTTTTCCATAAACAAGCTCTAAATCATGTTTGATGCACTCTGGATATCCAATTTTGCTGTGCTGTGTCTAGGTTGAGATGAAATGAACGCCGTGGACAGTTTTCAGCAAGTTGCAACATTGAAATGCAGAAATAAGCACTTTTCCATAAACAAGCTCTAAATCATGTTTGATGCACTCTGGATATCCAATTTTTGCTGTGCTGTGTCTAGGTTGAGATGAAATGAACGCCGTGGACAGTTTCAGCAAGTTGCAACATTGAAATGCAGAAATAAGCACTTTTCCATAAACAAGCTCTAAATCATGTTTGAAGCACTCTGGATAAAAAATGTTTTTGTTATGTTTATTCGAGATGTTATGAAAACACTGTAGACTTTTCAGCAAGTTACAACATTGAAATGCAGAGCAGAAATAAGCACTTTCCATAAACAAGCTCTAAATCATGTTTGATGCACTCTGGATATCCAATTTTTGCTGTGCTGTGTCTAGGTTGAGATGAAATGAACGCCGTGGACAGTTTTCAGCAAGTTGCAACATTGAAATGCAGCAGAAATAAGCACTTTCCATAAACAAGCTCTAAATCATGTTTGAAGCACTCGGACTATGGATAAAAAAATGTTGTGTTATGTTTATTCGAGATGTTTGAAACACTGTAGACTGTTTTCAGCAAGTTACAACATTGAAATGCAGAAATAAGCACTTTTCCATAAAACAAGC
>NW_022261990.1:0-27964 GCF_002021735.2 Oncorhynchus kisutch
GGATAAAAAAATTTTTTTTTTTATGTTTGAGATGTTATGAAAACACTGTAGATTGTTTTCAGCAAGTTAAACATTGAAATGCAGAATAAGCACTTTTCCATAAACAAGCTCTAAATCATGTTTGATGCACTCTGGATTCCAATTTTTGCTGTGCTGTGTCTAGGTTGAGATGAAATGAACGCCGTGGACAGTTTTCAGCAAGTTGCAACATTGAAATGCAGAAATAAGCACTTTTCCATAAACAAGCTCTAAATCATGTTTGAAGCACTCTGGATAAAAAATGTTTTTGTTATGTTTTATTTGATGTTATGAAAACACTGTAGATTTTTTCAGCAAGTTACAACATTGAAATGCAGAAATAAGCACTTTTCCATAAACAAGCTCTAAATCATGTTTGATGCACTCTGGATATCCAATTTTTGCTGTGCTGTGTCTAGGTTGAGATAAATGAACGCCGTGGACAGTTTTCAGCAAGTTGCAACATTGAAATGCAGAAATAAGCACTTTCCATAAAACAAGCTCTAAATCATGTTTGATGCACTCTGGATATCCAATTCTATGCTGTGCTGTGTCTAGGTTGAGATGAAATGAACGCCGTGGACAGTTTTCAGCAAGTTGCAACATTGAAATGCAGAAATAAGCACTTTTCCAATAAGCAAGCTCTAAAATCATGTTTGAAGCACTCTGGATAAAAAAATGTTTTTGTTATGTTTATTTGAGATGTTATGAAAACACTGTAGATTGTTTTCAGCAAGTTAGAACATTGAAATGCAGAAATAAGCAGTTTTCCATAAACAAGCTCTAAATCATGTTTGATGCACTCTGGATATCCAATTTTTGCTGTGCTGTGTCTAGGTTGAGATGAAATGAACGCCGTGGACAGTTTTCAGCAAGTTGCAACATTGAAATGCAGAAATAAGCACTTTTCCATAAACAAGCTCTAAATCATGTTTGAAGCACTCTGGATAAAAAAATGTTTTTGTTATGTTTATTTGAGATGTTATGAAAACACTGTAGATTGTTTTCAGCAAGTTAGAACATTGAAATGCAGAAATAAGCACTTTTCCATAAACAAGCTCTAAATCATGTTTGATGCACTCTGGATATCCAATTCTAGCAGTGCTGTGTCTAGGTTGAGATGAAATGAACGCCGTGGACAGTTTTCAGCAAGTTGCAACATTGAAATGCAGAAATAAGCACTTTTCCATAAACAAGCTCTAAATCATGTTTGATGCACTCTGGATATCCAATTTTTGCTGTGCTGTGTCTAGGTTGAGATGAAATGAACGCCGTGGACAGTTTTCAGCAAGTTGCAACATTGAAATGCAGAAATAAGCACTTTTCCATAAACAAGCTCTAAATCATGTTTGAAGCACTCTGGATAAAAAAATGTTTTTGTTATGTTTATTTGAGATGTTATGAAAACACTGTAGATTGTTTTCAGCAAGTTACAACATTGAAATGCAGAAATAAGCAGTTTTCCATAAACAAGCTCTAAATCATGTTTGATGCACTCTGGATATCCAATTTTGCTGTGCTGTGTCTAGGTTGAGATGAAATGAACGCCGTGGACAGTTTTCAGCAAGTTGCAACATTGAAATGCAGAAATAAGCACTTTTCCAATAAACAAGCTCTAAATCATGTTTGAAGCACTCTGGATAAAAAAATGTTTTTGTTATGTTTATTTGAGATGTTATGAAAACACTGTAGATTGTTTTCAGCAAGTTAGAACATTGAAATGCAGAAATAAGCAGTTTTCCATAAACAAGCTCTAAATCATGTTTGATGCACTCTGGATATCCAATTCTAGCAGTGCTGTGTCTAGGTTGAGATGAAATGAACGCCGTGGACAGTTTTCAGCAAGTTGCAACATTGAAATGCAGAAATAAGCACTTTTCCATAAACAAGCTCTAAATCATGTTTGATGCACTCTGGATATCCAATTTTTGCTGTGCTGTGTCTAGGTTGAGATGAAATGAACGCCGTGGACAGTTTTCAGCAAGTTGCAACATTGAAATGCAGAAATAAGCACTTTTCCATAAACAAGCTCTAAATCATGTTTGAAGCACTCTGGATAAAAAAATGTTTTTGTTATGTTTATTTGAGATGTTATGAAAACACTGTAGATTGTTTTCAGCAAGTTAGAACATTGAAATGCAGAAATAAGCAGTTTTCCATAAACAAGCTCTAAATCATGTTTGATGCACTCTGGATATCCAATTCTAGCAGTGCTGTGTCTAGGTTGAGATGAAATGAACGCCGTGGACAGTTTTCAGCAAGTTGCAACATTGAAATGCAGAAATAAGCACTTTTCCATAAACAAGCTCTAAATCATGTTTGATGCACTCTGGATATCCAATTTTGCTGTGCTGTGTCTAGGTTGAGATGAAATGAACGCCGTGGACAGTTTTCAGCAAGTTGCAACATTGAAATGCAGAAATAAGCACTTTTCCATAAACAAGCTCTAAATCATGTTTGAAGCACTCTGGATAAAAAAATGTTTTTGTTATGTTTATTTGAGATGTTATGAAAACACTGTAGATTGTTTTCAGCAAGTTACAACATTGAAATGCAGAAATAAGCAGTTTTCCATAAACAAGCTCTAAATCATGTTTGATGCACTCTGGATGTCCAATTTTTGCTGTGCTGTGTCTAGGTTGAGATGAAATGAACGCCGTGGACAGTTTTCAGCAAGTTGCAACATTGAAATGCAGAAATAAGCACTTTTCCAATAAACAAGCTCTAAATCATGTTTGAAGCACTCTGGATAAAAAAATGTTTTTGTTATGTTTATTTGAGATGTTATGAAAACACTGTAGATTGTTTTCAGCAAGTTAGAACATTGAAATGCAGAAATAAGCACTTTTCCATAAACAAGCTCTAAATCATGTTTGATGCACTCTGGATATCCAATTCTAGCAGTGCTGTGTCTAGGTTGAGATGAAATGAACGCCGTGGACAGTTTTCAGCAAGTTGCAACATTGAAATGCAGAAATAAGCACTTTTCCATAAACAAGCTCTAAATCATGTTTGATGCACTCTGGATATCCAATTTTTGCTGTGCTGTGTCTAGGTTGAGATGAAATGAACGCCGTGGACAGTTTTCAGCAAGTTGCAACATTGAAATGCAGAAATAAGCACTTTTCCATAAACAAGCTCTAAATCATGTTTGAAGCACTCTGGATAAAAAAATGTTTTTGTTATGTTTATTTGAGATGTTATGAAAACACTGTAGATTGTTTTCAGCAAGTTACAACATTGAAATGCAGAAATAAGCACTTTTCCATAAACAAGCTCTAAATCATGTTTGATGCACTCTGGATGTCCAATTTTGCTGTGCTGTGTCTAGGTTGAGATGAAATGAACGCCGTGGACAGTTTTCAGCAAGTTGCAACATTGAAATGCAGAAATAAGCACTTTTCCATAAACAAGCTCTAAATCATGTTTGATGCACTCTGGATATCCAATTTTTGCTGTGCTGTGTCTAGGTTGAGATGAAATGAACGCCGTGGACAGTTTTCAGCAAGTTAGCAACTTGAAATGCAGAAATAAGCACTTTTCCATAAACAAGCTCTAAATCATGTTTGATGCACTCTGGATATCCAATTCTAGCAGTGCTGTGTCTAGGTTGAGATGAAATGAACGCCGTGGACAGTTTTCAGCAAGTTGCAACATTGAAATGCAGAAATAAGCACTTTTCCATAAACAAGCTCTAAATCATGTTTGAAGCACTCTGGATAAAAAAATGTTTTTGTTATGTTTATTTGAGATGTTATGAAAACACTGTAGATTGTTTTCAGCAAGTTACAACATTGAAATGCAGAAATAAGCACTTTTCCATAAACAAGCTCTAAATCATGTTTGATGCACTCTGGATATCCAATTTTTGCTGTGCTGTGTCTAGGTTGAGATGAAATGAACGCCGTGGACAGTTTTCAGCAAGTTGCAACATTGAAATGCAGAAATAAGCACTTTCCAATAAACAAGCTCTAAATCATGTTTGAAGCACTCTGGATAAAAAAATGTTTTTGTTATGTTTATTTGAGATGTACACTGTAGATTGTTTTCAGCAAGTTAGAACATTGAAATGCAGAAATAAGCACTTTTCCATAAACAAGCTCTAAATCATGTTTGATGCTCTCTGGAGATCCAATTCTAGCAGTGCTGTGTCTAGGTTGAGATGAAATGAACGCCGTGGACAGTTTTCAGCAAGTTGCAACATTGAAATGCAGAAATAAGCACTTTTCCATAAACAAGCTCTAAATCATGTTTGATGCACTCTGGATATCCAATTCTTGCTGTGCTGTGTCTAGGTTGAGATGAAATGAACGCCGTGGACAGTTTTCAGCAAGTTGCAACATTGAAATGCAGAAATAAGCACTTTTCCATAAACAAGCTCTAAAATCATGTTGAAGCACTCTGGATAAAAAAAATGTTTTTGTTATGTTTATTTGAGATGTTATGAAAACACTGTAGATTGTTTTCAGCAAGTTAGAACATTGAAATGCAGAAATAAGCACTTTTCCATAACAAGCTCTAAATCATGTTTGATGCACTCTGGATAGTCCAATTTTTGCTGTGCTGTGTCTAGGTTGAGATGAAATGAACGCCGTGGACAGTTTTCAGCAAGTTGCAACATTGAAATGCAGAAATAAGCACTTTTCCATAAACAAGCTCTAAATCATGTTTGAAGCACTCTGGATAAAAAAATGTTTTTGTTATGTTTATTTGAGATGTTATGAAAACACTGTAGATTGTTTTCAGCAAGTTAAACATTGAAATGCAGAAATAAGCACTTTTCCATAAACAAGCTCTAAATCATGTTTGATGCACTCTGGATATCCAATTCTAGCAGTGCTGTGTCTAGGTTGAGATGAAATGAACGCCGTGGACAGTTTTCAGCAAGTTGCAACATTGAAATGCAGAAATAAGCACTTTTCCATAAACAAGCTCTAAATCATGTTTGATGCACTCTGGATGTCCAATTTTTGCTGTGCTGTGTCTAGGTTGAGATGAAATGAACGCCGTGGACAGTTTTCAGCAAGTTGCAACATTGAAATGCAGAAATAAGCACTTTTCCATAAACAAGCTCTAAATCATGTTTGAAGCACTCTGGATAAAAAAATGTTTTTGTTATGTTTATTTGAGATGTTATGAAAACACTGTAGATTGTTTTCAGCAAGTTACAACATTGAAATGCAGAAATAAGCACTTTTCCATAAACAAGCTCTAAATCATGTTTGATGCACTCTGGATTCCAATTTCTAGCAGTGCTGTGTCTAGGTTGAGATGAAATGAACGCCGTGGACAGTTTTCAGCAAGTTGCAACATTGAAATGCAGAAATGAGCACTTTTCCATAAACAAGCTCTAAATCATGTTTGAAGCACTCTGGATAAAAAAATGTTTTTGTTATGTTTATTTGAGATGTTATGAAAACACTGTAGATTGTTTTCAGCAAGTTAGAACATTGAAATGCATAAATAAGCACTTTTCCATAAACAAGGCTCTAAATCATGTTTGATGCACTCTGGATATCCAATTCTAGCAGTGCTGTGTCTAGGTTGAGATGAAATGAACGCCGTGGACAGTTTTCAGCAAGTTGCAACATTGAAATGCAGAAATAAGCACTTTTCCATAAACAAGCTCTAAATCATGTTTGATGCACTCTGGATGTCCAATTTTTGCTGTGCTGTGTCTAGGTTGAGATGAAATGAACGCCGTGGACAGTTTTCAGCAAGATGCAACATTGAAATGCAGAAATGAGCACTTTTCCATAAACAAGCTCTAAATCATGTTTGAAGCACTCTGGATAAAAAAATGTTTTGTTATGTTTATTTGAGATGTTATGAAAACACTGTAGATTGTTTTCAGCAAGTTAAGAACATTGAAATGCATAAATAAGCACTTTTCCATAAACAAGCTCTAAATCATGTTTGATGCACTCTGGATATCCAATTCTAGCAGTGCTGTGTCTAGGTTGAGATGAAATAGACGCCGTGGACAGTTTTCAGCAAGTTGCAACATTGAAATGCAGAAATAAGCACTTTTCCATAAACAAGCTCTAAATCATGTTTGATGCACTCTGGATGTCCAATTTTTGCTGTGCTGTGTCTAGGTTGAGATGAAATGAACGCCGTGGACAGTTTTCAGCAAGTTGCAACATTGAAATGCAGAAATGAGCACTTTTCCATAAACAAGCTCTAAATCATGTTTGAAGCACTCTGGATAAAAAAATGTTTTTGTTATGTTTATTTGAGATGTTATGAAAACACTGTAGATTGTTTTCAGCAAGTTAGAACATTGAAATGCAGAAATAAGCACTTTTCCATAAACAAGCTCTAAATCATGTTTGATGCACTCTGGATATCCAATTCTAGCAGTGCTGTGTCTAGGTTGAGATGAAATGAACGCCGTGGACAGTTTTCAGCAAGTTGCAACATTGAAATGCAGAAATAAGGCACTTTTCCATAAACAAGCTCTAAATCATGTTTGATGCACTCTGGATGTCAATTTTTGCTGTGCTGTGTCTAGGTTGAGATGAAATGAACGCCGTGGACAGTTTTCAGCAAGTTGCAACATTGAAATGCAGAAATAAGCACTTTTCCATAAACAAGCTCTAAATCATGTTTGAAGCACTCTGGATAAAAAAATGTTTTGTTATGTTTATTTGAGATGTTATGAAAACACTGTAGATTGTTTTCAGCAAGTTAGAACATTGAAATGCAGAAATAAGCAGCTTTTCCATAAACAAGCTCTAAATCATGTTTGATGCACTCTGGATATCCAATTTTTGCTGTGCTGTGTCTAGGTTGAGATGAAATGAACGCCGTGGACAGTTTTCAGCAAGTTGCAACATTGAAATGCAGAAATAAGCACTTTTCCAATAAACAAGCTCTAAATCATGTTTGAAGCACTCTGGATAAAAAAATGTTTTTGTTATGTTTATTTGAGATGTTATGAAAACACTGTAGATTGTTTCAGCAGTTAGCAACATTGAAATGCAGAAATAAGCACTTTGCCATAAACAAGCTCTAAATCATGTTTGATGCACTCTGGATATCCAATTCTAGGCAAGTGCTGTGTGCTAGGTTGAGATGAAAATGAAACGGCCGTGGACAGTTTTCAGGCAAGTTGGCAACATTGAAATGCAGAAATAAGCACTTTCCATAAACAAGCTCTAAATAATGTTTGAAGGCACCTCTGGGATAAAAAAATTTTTGCTAGTGCTGTGTCTTAGGTTGAGATTGAAATGCACGCCGTGAGAAGTTTTTTCAGCAAGATGACAACATGTTAGAAATGCAAGAATGAGCAGTTTTCCATAAACAAGGCTCTATCATGTTTGAAGCACTCTGGATGTCCAATTGTAGCTGTGCTGGTGTCTAGGTTGAACGAAATGAACAGCAGTGGACAGTTTTCAGCAAGTTGCAAAACATTGAAAAGCAGAAATGAGGCAGCTTTCCATAAACAAGCTCTAAATCATGTTTGAAGCAGCTCTGGATAAAAAAATGTTTTAGTTATGTTTATTTGAGGATGTTATGAAAACACTGTAGATTGTTTTCAGCAAGTTACAACATTGAAATGCAGAAATAAGCACTTTTCCATAAACAAGCTCTAAATCATGTTTGATGCACTCTGGATATCCAATTCTAGCAGTGCTGTGTCTAGGTTGAGATGAAATGAACGCCGTGGACAGTTTCAGCAAGTTTGCAACATTGAAATGCAGAAATAAGCACTTTGTCCATAAACAAGCTCTAAATCATGTTTGAAGCACTCTGGATAAAAAAATGTTTTTGTTATGTTTTATTTGAGATGTTATGAAAACACTGTAGATTGTTTTCAGCAAGTTAAAACATTGAAATGCAGAAATAAGCACTTTTCCATAAACAAGCTCTAAATCTATGTTTGATGCACTCTGGATTCCAATTCTAGCAGTGCTGTGTCTAGGTTGAGATGAAATGAACGCCGTGGACATTTTCAGCAAGTTGCAACATTGAAATGCAGAAATAAGCACTTTTCCATAAACAAGCTCTAAATCATGTTTGATGCACTCTGGATATCCAATTTTTGCTGTGCTGTGTCTAGTTTGAGATGAAATGAACGCCGTGGACAGTTTTCAGCAAGTTGCAACATTGAAATGCAGAAATAAGCACTTTTCCATAAACAAGCTCTAAATCATGTTTGAAGCACTCTGGATAAAAAATGTTTTGTTATGTTTATTTGAGATGTTATGAAAACACTGTAGATTGTTTTCAGCAAGTTACAACATTGAAATGCAGAAATAAGCACTTTTCCATAAACAAGCTCTAAATCATGTTTGATGCACTCTGGATATCCAATTTTTGCTGTGCTGTGTCTAGGTTGAGATGAAATGAACGCCGTGGACAGTTTTCAGCAAGTTGCAACATTGAAATGCAGAAATAAGCACTTTTCCATAAACAAGCTCTAAATCATGTTTGAAGCACTCTGGATAAAAAATGTTTTTGTTATGTTTATTTGAGATGTTATGAAAACACTGTAGACTGTTTTCAGCAAGTTACAACATTGAAATGCAGAAATAAGCACTTTTCCATAAACAAGCTCTAAATCATGTTTGATGCACTCTGGATATCCAATTTTTGCTGTGCTGTGTCTAGGTTGAGATGAAATGAACGCCGTGGACAGTTTTCAGCAAGTTGCAACATTGAAATGCAGAAATAAGCACTTTTCCATAAACAAGCTCTAAATCATGTTTGATGCACTCTGGATGTCCAATTTTTGCTGTGCTGTGTCTAGGTTGAGATGAAATGAACGCCGTGGACAGTTTTCAGCAAGTTGCAACATTGAAATGCAGAAATAAGCACTTTTCCATAAACAAGCTCTAAATCATGTTTGAAGCACTCTGGATAAAAAATGTTTTTGTTATGTTTATTTGAGATGTTATGAAAACACTGTAGATTGTTTTCAGCAAGTTACAACATTGAAATGCAGAAATAAGCACTTTTCCATAAACAAGCTCTAAATCATGTTTGATGCACTCTGGATATCCAATTTTTGCTGTGCTGTGTCTAGTTGAGATGAAATGAACGCCGTGGACAGTTTTCAGCAAGTTGCAACATTGAAATGCAGAAATAAGCACTTTTCCATAAACAAGCTCTAAATCATGTTTGATGCACTCTGGATGTCCAATTTTTGCTGTGCTGTGTCTAGGTTGAGATGAAATGAACGCCGTGGACAGTTTTCAGCAAGTTGCAACATTGAAATGCAGAAATAAGCACTTTTCCATAAACAAGCTCTAAATCATGTTTGAAGCACTCTGGATAAAAAATGTTTTTGTTATGTTTATTGAGATGTTATGAAAACACTGTAGATTGTTTTCAGCAAGTTACAACATTGAAATGCAGAAATAAGCACTTTTCCATAAACAAGCTCTAAATCATGTTTGATGCACTCTGGATATCCAATTTTTGCTGTGCTGTGTCTAGGTTGAGATGAAATGAACGCCGTGGACAGTTTTCAGCAAGTTGCAACATTGAAATGCAGAAATAAGCACTTTTCCATAAACAAGCTCTAAATCATGTTTGATGCACTCTGGATGTCCAATTTTTGCTGTGCTGTGTCTAGGTTGAGATGAAATGAACGCCGTGGACAGTTTTCAGCAAGTTGCAACATTGAAATGCAGAAATAAGCACTTTTCCATAAACAAGCTCTAAATCATGTTTGAAGCACTCTGGATAAAAAATGTTTTTGTTATGTTTATTTGAGATGTTATGAAAACACTGTAGATTGTTTTCAGCAAGTTACAACATTGAAATGCAGAAATAAGCACTTTTCCATAAACAAGCTCTAAATCATGTTTGATGCACTCTGGATATCCAATTTTTGCTGTGCTGTGTCTAGTTGAGATGAAATGAACGCCGTGGACAGTTTTCAGCAAGTTGCAACATTGAAATGCAGAAATAAGCACTTTTCCATAAACAAGCTCTAAATCATGTTTGATGCACTCTGGATGTCCAATTTTTGCTGTGCTGTGTCTAGGTTGAGATGAAATGAACGCCGTGGACAGTTTTCAGCAAGTTGCAACATTGAAATGCAGAAATAAGCACTTTTCCATAAACAAGCTCTAAATCATGTTTGAAGCACTCTGGATAAAAAATGTTTTTGTTATGTTTATTTGAGATGTTATGAAAACACTGTAGATTGTTTTCAGCAAGTTACAACATTGAAATGCAGAAATAAGCACTTTTCCATAAACAAGCTCTAAATCATGTTTGATGCACTCTGGATATCCAATTTTTGCTGTGCTGTGTCTAGGTTGAGATGAAATGAACGCCGTGGACAGTTTTCAGCAAGTTGCAACATTGAAATGCAGAAATAAGCACTTTTCCATAAACAAGCTCTAAATCATGTTTGATGCACTCTGGATATCCAATTTTTGCTGTGCTGTGTCTAGGTTGAGATGAAATGAACGCCGTGGACAGTTTTCAGCAAGTTGCAACATTGAAATGCAGAAATAAGCACTTTTCCATAAACAAGCTCTAAATCATGTTTGAAGCACTCTGGATAAAAAATGTTTTTGTTATGTTTATTTGAGATGTTATGAAAACACTGTAGATTGTTTTCAGCAAGTTACAACATTGAAATGCAGAAATAAGCACTTTTCCATAAACAAGCTCTAAATCATGTTTGATGCACTCTGGATGTCCAATTTTTGCTGTGCTGTGTCTAGGTTGAGATGAAATGAACGCCGTGGACAGTTTTCAGCAAGTTGCAACATTGAAATGCAGAAATAAGCACTTTTCCATAAACAAGCTCTAAATCATGTTTGAAGCACTCTGGATAAAAAATGTTTTTGTTATGTTTATTTGAGATGTTATGAAAACACTGTAGACTGTTTTCAGCAAGTTGCAACATTGAAATGCAGAAATAAGCACTTTTCCATAAACAAGCTCTAAATCATGTTTGATGCACTCTGGATATCCAATTTTTGCTGTGCTGTGTCTAGGTTGAGATGAAATGAACGCCGTGGACAGTTTTCAGCAAGTTGCAACATTGAAATGCAAAAATAAGCACTTTTCCATAAACAAGCTCTATATCATGTTTGATGCACTCTGGATGTCCAATTTCTGCTGTGCTGTGTCTAGTTGAGATGAAATGAACGCCGTGGACAGTTTTCAGCAAGTTGCAACATTGAAATGCAGAAATAAGCACTTTTCCATAAACAAGCTCTAAATCATGTTTGATGCACTCTGGATATCCAATTTTTGCTGTGCTGTGTCTAGGTTGAGATGAAATGAACGCCGTGGACAGTTTTCAGCAAGTTGCAACATTGAAATGCAGAAATAAGCACTTTTCCATAAACAAGCTCTAAATCATGTTTGAAGCACTCTGGATAAAAAAATGTTTTTGTTATGTTTATTTGAGATGTTATGAAAACACTGTAGATTGTTTTCAGCAAGTTACAACATTGAAATGCAGAAATAAGCACTTTTCCATAAACAAGCTCTAAATCATGTTTGATGCACTCTGGATGTCCAATTTTTGCTGTGCTGTGTCTAGGTTGAGATGAAATGAACGCCGTGGACAGTTTTCAGCAAGTTGCAACATTGAAATGCAGAAATAAGCACTTTTCCATAAACAAGCTCTAAATCATGTTTGAAGCACTCTGGATAAAAAATGTTTTTGTTATGTTTATTTGAGATGTTATGAAAACACTGTAGACTGTTTTCAGCAAGTTACAACATTGAAATGCAGAAATAAGCACTTTTCCATAAACAAGCTCTAAATCATGTTTGATGCACTCTGGATATCCAATTTTTGCTGTGCTGTGTCTAGGTTGAGATGAAATGAACGCCGTGGACAGTTTTCAGCAAGTTGCAACATTGAAATGCAGAAATAAGCACTTTTCCATAAACAAGCTCTAAATCATGTTTGATGCACTCTGGATGTCCAATTTTTGCTGTGCTGTGTCTAGGTTGAGATGAAATGAACGCCGTGGACAGTTTTCAGCAAGTTGCAACATTGAAATGCAGAAATAAGCACTTTTCCATAAACAAGCTCTAAATCATGTTTGAAGCACTCTGGATAAAAAATGTTTTTGTTATGTTTATTTGAGATGTTATGAAAACACTGTAGACTGTTTTCAGCAAGTTACAACATTGAAATGCAGAAATAAGCACTTTTCCATAAACAAGCTCTAAATCATGTTTGATGCACTCTGGATATCCAATTTTTGCTGTGCTGTGTCTAGGTTGAGATGAAATGAACGCCGTGGACAGTTTTCAGCAAGTTGCAACATTGAAATGCAGAAATAAGCACTTTTCCATAAACAAGCTCTAAATCATGTTTGATGCACTCTGGATGTCCAATTTTTGCTGTGCTGTGTCTAGGTTGAGATGAAATGAACGCCGTGGACAGTTTTCAGCAAGTTGCAACATTGAAATGCAGAAATAAGCACTTTTCCATAAACAAGCTCTAAATCATGTTTGAAGCACTCTGGATAAAAAATGTTTTTGTTATGTTTATTTGAGATGTTATGAAAACACTGTAGACTGTTTTCAGCAAGTTACAACATTGAAATGCAGAAATAAGCACTTTTCCATAAACAAGCTCTAAATCATGTTTGATGCACTCTGGATATCCAATTTTTGCTGTGCTGTGTCTAGTTGAGATGAAATGAACGCCGTGGACAGTTTTCAGCAAGTTGCAACATTGAAATGCAGAAATAAGCACTTTTCCATAAACAAGCTCTAAATCATGTTTGATGCACTCTGGATGTCCAATTTTTGCTGTGCTGTGTCTAGGTTGAGATGAAATGAACGCCGTGGACAGTTTTCAGCAAGTTGCAACATTGAAATGCAGAAATAAGCACTTTTCCATAAACAAGCTCTAAATCATGTTTGAAGCACTCTGGATAAAAAATGTTTTTGTTATGTTTATTTGAGATGTTATGAAAACACTGTAGACTGTTTTCAGCAAGTTACAACATTGAAATGCAGAAATAAGCACTTTTCCATAAACAAGCTCTAAATCATGTTTGATGCACTCTGGATATCCAATTTTTGCTGTGCTGTGTCTAGTTGAGATGAAATGAACGCCGTGGACAGTTTTCAGCAAGTTGCAACATTGAAATGCAGAAATAAGCACTTTTCCATAAACAAGCTCTAAATCATGTTTGATGCACTCTGGATGTCCAATTTTTGCTGTGCTGTGTCTAGTTGAGATGAAATGAACGCCGTGGACAGTTTTCAGCAAGTTGCAACATTGAAATGCAGAAATAAGCACTTTTCCATAAACAAGCTCTAAATCATGTTTGAAGCACTCTGGATAAAAAATGTTTTTGTTATGTTTATTTGAGATGTTATGAAAACACTGTAGACTGTTTTCAGCAAGTTACAACATTGAAATGCAGAAATAAGCACTTTTCCATAAACAAGCTCTAAATCATGTTTGATGCACTCTGGATATCCAATTTTTGCTGTGCTGTGTCTAGGTTGAGATGAAATGAACGCCGTGGACAGTTTTCAGCAAGTTGCAACATTGAAATGCAGAAATAAGCACTTTTCCATAAACAAGCTCTAAATCATGTTTGATGCACTCTGGATATCCAATTTTTGCTGTGCTGTGTCTAGGTTGAGATGAAATGAACGCCGTGGACAGTTTTCAGCAAGTTGCAACATTGAAATGCAGAAATAAGCACTTTTCCATAAACAAGCTCTAAATCATGTTTGAAGCACTCTGGATAAAAAATGTTTTTGTTATGTTTATTTGAGATGTTATGAAAACACTGTAGACTGTTTTCAGCAAGTTACAACATTGAAATGCAGAAATAAGCACTTTTCCATAAACAAGCTCTAAATCATGTTTGATGCACTCTGGATGTCCAATTTTTGCTGTGCTGTGTCTAGGTTGAGATGAAATGAACGCCGTGGACAGTTTTCAGCAAGTTGCAACATTGAAATGCAGAAATAAGCACTTTTCCATAAACAAGCTCTAAATCATGTTTGATGCACTCTGGATGTCCAATTTTTGCTGTGCTGTGTCTAGTTGAGATGAAATGAACACCGTGGACAGTTTTCAGCAAGTTGCAACATTGAAATGCAGAAATAAGCACTTTTCCATAAACAAGCTCTAAATCATGTTTGATGCACTCTGGATATCCAATTTTTGCTGTGCTGTGTCTAGGTTGAGATGAAATGAACGCCGTGGACAGTTTTCAGCAAGTTGCAACATTGAAATGCAGAAATAAGCACTTTTCCATAAACAAGCTCTAAATCATGTTTGATGCACTCTGGATAAAAATATGTTTTTGTTATGTTTATTTGAGATGTTATGAAAACCTGTCTCTTATACACATCTAGATGTGTATAAGATAAGAGACAGGGACAGTTTTCAGCAAGTTGCAACATTGAAATGCAGAAATAAGCACTTTTCCATAAACAAGCTCTAAATCATGTTTGATGCACTCTGGATATCCAATTTTTGCTGTGCTGTGTCTAGGTTGAGATGAAATGAACGCCGTGGACAGTTTTCAGCAAGTTGCAACATTGAAATGCAGAAATAAGCACTTTTCCATAAACAAGCTCTAAATCATGTTTGATGCACTCTGGATGTCCAATTTTTGCTGTGCTGTGTCTAGTTGAGATGAAATGAACACCGTGGACAGTTTTCAGCAAGTTGCAACATTGAAATGCAGAAATAAGCACTTTTCCATAAACAAGCTCTAAATCATGTTTGATGCACTCTGGATGTCCAATTTTTGCTGTGCTGTGTCTAGGTTGAGATGAAATGAACGCCGTGGACAGTTTTCAGCAAGTTGCAACATTGAAATGCAGAAATAAGCACTTTTCCATAAACAAGCTCTAAATCATGTTTGAAGCACTCTGGATAAAAAATGTTTTTGTTATGTTTATTTGAGATGTTATGAAAACACTGTAGACTGTTTTCAGCAAGTTACAACATTGAAATGCAGAAATAAGCACTTTTCCATAAACAAGCTCTAAATCATGTTTGATGCACTCTGGATGTCCAATTTTTGCTGTGCTGTGTCTAGGTTGAGATGAAATGAACGCCGTGGACAGTTTTCAGCAAGTTGCAACATTGAAATGCAGAAATAAGCACTTTTCCATAAACAAGCTCTAAATCATGTTTGATGCACTCTGGATGTCCAATTTTTGCTGTGCTGTGTCTAGTTGAGATGAAATGAACGCCGTGGACAGTTTTCAGCAAGTTGCAACATTGAAATGCAGAAATAAGCACTTTTCCATAAACAAGCTCTAAATCATGTTTGAAGCACTCTGGATAAAAAATGTTTTTGTTATGTTTATTTGAGATGTTATGAAAACACTGTAGACTGTTTTCAGCAAGTTACAACATTGAAATGCAGAAATAAGCACTTTTCCATAAACAAGCTCTAAATCATGTTTGATGCACTCTGGATATCCAATTTTTGCTGTGCTGTGTCTAGGTTGAGATGAAATGAACGCCGTGGACAGTTTTCAGCAAGTTGCAACATTGAAATGCAGAAATAAGCACTTTTCCATAAACAAGCTCTAAATCATGTTTGATGCACTCTGGATGTCCAATTTTTGCTGTGCTGTGTCTAGTTGAGATGAAATGAACGCCGTGGACAGTTTTCAGCAAGTTGCAACATTGAAATGCAGAAATAAGCACTTTTCCATAAACAAGCTCTAAATCATGTTTGAAGCACTCTGGATAAAAAATGTTTTTGTTATGTTTATTTGAGATGTTATGAAAACACTGTAGACTGTTTTCAGCAAGTTACAACATTGAAATGCAGAAATAAGCACTTTTCCATAAACAAGCTCTAAATCATGTTTGATGCACTCTGGATGTCCAATTTTTGCTGTGCTGTGTCTAGGTTGAGATGAAATGAACGCCGTGGACAGTTTTCAGCAAGTTGCAACATTGAAATGCAGAAATAAGCACTTTTCCATAAACAAGCTCTAAAATCATGTTTTGATGCACTCTGGATGTCCAATTTTTGCTGTGCTGTGTCTAGTTGAGATGAAATGAACACCGTGGGTAGCTTTCAGCAAGTTGCAACATTGAAATGCAGAAATAAGTACTTTTCCATAAACAAGCTCTAAATCATGTTTGATGCACTCTGGATGTCCAATTTTTGCTGTGCTGTGTCTAGTTGAGATGAAATGAACGCCGTGGACAGTTTTCAGCAAGTTGCAACATTGAAATGCAGAAATAAGCACTTTTCCATAAACAAGCTCTAAATCATGTTTGAAGCACTCTGGATAAAAAATGTTTTTGTTATGTTTATTTGAGATGTTATGAAAACACTGTGGACAGTTTTCAGCAAGTTGCAACATTGAAATGCAGAAATAAGCACTTTTCCATAAACAAGCTCTAAATCATGTTTGATGCACTCTGGATGTCCAATTTTTGCTGTGCTGTGTCTAGGTTGAGATGAAATGAACGCCGTGGACAGTTTTCAGCAAGTTGCAACATTGAAATGCAGAAATAAGCACTTTTCCATAAACAAGCTCTAAATCATGTTTGATGCACTCTGGATGTCCAATTTTTGCTGTGCTGTGTCTAGTTGAGATGAAATGAACGCCGTGGACAGTTTTCAGCAAGTTGCAACATTGAAATGCAGAAATAAGCACTTTTCCATAAACAAGCTCTAAATCATGTTTGATGCACTCTGGATGTCCAATTTTTGCTGTGCTGTGTCTAGTTGAGATGAAATGAACGCCGTGGACAGTTTTCAGCAAGTTGCAACATTGAAATGCAGAAATAAGCACTTTTCCATAAACAAGCTCTAAATCATGTTTGAAGCACTCTGGATAAAAAATGTTTTTGTTATGTTTATTTGAGATGTTATGAAAACACTGTAGACAGTTTTCAGCAAGTTGCAACATTGAAATGCAGAAATAAGCACTTTTCCATAAACAAGCTCTAAATCATGTTTGATGCACTCTGGATGTCCAATTTTTGCTGTGCTGTGTCTAGGTTGAGATGAAATGAACGCCGTGGACAGTTTTCAGCAAGTTGCAACATTGAAATGCAGAAATAAGCACTTTTCCATAAACAAGCTCTAAATCATGTTTGAAGCACTCTGGATGTCCAATTTTTGCTGTGCTGTGTCTAGTTGAGATGAAATGAACGCCGTGGACAGTTTTCAGCAAGTTGCAACATTGAAATGCAGAAATAAGCACTTTTCCATAAACAAGCTCTAAATCATGTTTGAAGCACTCTGGATAAAAAATGTTTTTGTTATGTTTATTTGAGATGTTATGAAAACACTGTAGACTGTTTTCAGCAAGTTACAACATTGAAATGCAGAAATAAGCACTTTTCCATAAACAAGCTCTAAATCATGTTTGATGCACTCTGGATATCCAATTTTTGCTGTGCTGTGTCTAGTTGAGATGAAATGAACACCGTGGACAGTTTTCAGCAAGTTGCAACATTGAAATGCAGAAATAAGCACTTTTCCATAAACAAGCTCTAAATCATGTTTGATGCACTCTGGATGTCCAATTTTTGCTGTGCTGTGTCTAGTTGAGATGAAATGAACGCCGTGGACAGTTTTCAGCAAGTTGCAACATTGAAATGCAGAAATAAGCACTTTTCCATAAACAAGCTCTAAATCATGTTTGAAGCACTCTGGATAAAAAATGTTTTTGTTATGTTTATTTGAGATGTTATGAAAACACTGTAGACTGTTTTCAGCAAGTTACAACATTGAAATGCAGAAATAAGCACTTTTCCATAAACAAGCTCTAAATCATGTTTGATGCACTCTGGATGTCCAATTTTTGCTGTGCTGTGTCTAGTTGAGATGAAATGAACACCGTGGACAGTTTTCAGCAAGTTGCAACATTGAAATGCAGAAATAAGCACTTTTCCATAAACAAGCTCTAAATCATGTTTGATGCACTCTGGATGTCCAATTTTTGCTGTGCTGTGTCTAGTTGAGATGAAATGAACGCCGTGGACAGTTTTCAGCAAGTTGCAACATTGAAATGCAGAAATAAGCACTTTTCCATAAACAAGCTCTAAATCATGTTTGAAGCACTCTGGATAAAAAATGTTTTTGTTATGTTTATTGAGATGTTATGAAAACACTGTAGACTGTTTTCAGCAAGTTACAACATTGAAATGCAGAAATAAGCACTTTTCCATAAACAAGCTCTAAATCATGTTTGATGCACTCTGGATGTCCAATTTTTGCTGTGCTGTGTCTAGTTGAGATGAAATGAACGCCGTGGACAGTTTTCAGCAAGTTGCAACATTGAAATGCAGAAATAAGCACTTTTCCATAAACAAGCTCTAAATCATGTTTGATGCACTCTGGATGTCCAATTTTTGCTGTGCTGTGTCTAGTTGAGATGAAATGAACGCCGTGGACAGTTTTCAGCAAGTTGCAACATTGAAATGCAGAAATAAGCACTTTTCCATAAACAAGCTCTAAATCATGTTTGAAGCACTCTGGATAAAAAATGTTTTTGTTATGTTTATTTGAGATGTTATGAAAACACTGTAGACTGTTTTCAGCAAGTTACAACATTGAAATGCAGAAATAAGCACTTTTCCATAAACAAGCTCTAAATCATGTTTGATGCACTCTGGATATCCAATTTTTGCTGTGCTGTGTCTAGTTGAGATGAAATGAACGCCGTGGACAGTTTTCAGCAAGTTGCAACATTGAAATGCAGAAATAAGCACTTTTCCATAAACAAGCTCTAAATCATGTTTGATGCACTCTGGATGTCCAATTTTTGCTGTGCTGTGTCTAGTTGAGATGAAATGAACGCCGTGGACAGTTTTCAGCAAGTTGCAACATTGAAATGCAGAAATAAGCACTTTTCCATAAACAAGCTCTAAATCATGTTTGAAGCACTCTGGATAAAAATGTTTTTGTTATGTTTATTTGAGATGTTATGAAAACACTGTAGACTGTTTTCAGCAAGTTACAACATTGAAATGCAGAAATAAGCACTTTTCCATAAACAAGCTCTAAATCATGTTTGATGCACTCTGGATATCCAATTTTTGCTGTGCTGTGTCTAGGTTGAGATGAAATGAACGCCGTGGACAGTTTTCAGCAAGTTGCAACATTGAAATGCAGAAATAAGCACTTTTCCATAAACAAGCTCTAAATCATGTTTGATGCACTCTGGATGTCCAATTTTTGCTGTGCTGTGTCTAGTTGAGATGAAATGAACGCCGTGGACAGTTTTCAGCAAGTTGCAACATTGAAATGCAGAAATAAGCACTTTTCCATAAACAAGCTCTAAATCATGTTTGAAGCACTCTGGATAAAAAATGTTTTTGTTATGTTTATTTGAGATGTTATGAAAACACTGTAGACTGTTTTCAGCAAGTTACAACATTGAAATGCAGAAATAAGCACTTTTCCATAAACAAGCTCTAAATCATGTTTGATGCACTCTGGATGTCCAATTTTTGCTGTGCTGTGTCTAGGTTGAGATGAAATGAACGCCGTGGACAGTTTTCAGCAAGTTGCAACATTGAAATGCAGAAATAAGCACTTTTCCATAAACAAGCTCTAAATCATGTTTGATGCACTCTGGATAAAAAATTTTTTTGTTATGTTTATTTGAGATGTTATGAAAACCTGTAGACAGTTTTCAGCAAGTTGCAACATTGAAATGCAGAAATAAGCACTTTTCCATAAACAAGCTCTAAATCATGTTTGATGCACTCTGGATATCCAATTTTTTGTGCTGTGTCTATTGAGATGAAATGAAAACCGTGGACAGTTTTCAGCAAGTTGCAACATTGAAATGCAAAAATAAGCACTTTTCCATAAACAAGCTCTAAATCATGTTTGATGCACTCTGGATGTCCAATTTCTGCTGTGCTGTGTCTAGTTGAGATGAAATGAACGCCGTGGACAGTTTTCAGCAAGTTGCAACATTGAAATGCAGAAATAAGCACTTTTCCATAAACAAGCTCTAAATCATGTTTGATGCACTCTGGATATCCAATTTTTGCTGTGCTGTGTCTAGGTTGAGATGAAATGAACGCCGTGGACAGTTTTCAGCAAGTTGCAACATTGAAATGCAGAAATAAGCACTTTTCCATAAACAAGCTCTAAATCATGTTTGAAGCACTCTGGATAAAAA
The DNA here is from genome assembly GCF_002021735.2 of Oncorhynchus kisutch. Classification (NCBI taxonomy): domain Eukaryota; kingdom Metazoa; phylum Chordata; class Actinopteri; order Salmoniformes; family Salmonidae; genus Oncorhynchus; species Oncorhynchus kisutch. Next base: position 20,107 of record NW_022261990.1, read on the forward strand.
ATGTTTTTGTTATGTTTATTTGAGATGTTATGAAAACACTGTAGACTGTTTTCAGCAAGTTACAACATTGAAATGCAGAAATAAGCACTTTTCCATAAACAAGCTCTAAATCATGTTTGATGCACTCTGGATGTCCAATTTTTGCTGTGCTGTGTCTAGGTTGAGATGAAATGAACGCCGTGGACAGTTTTCAGCAAGTTGCAACATTGAAATGCAGAAATAAGCACTTTTCCATAAACAAGCTCTAAATCATGTTTGAAGCACTCTGGATAAAAAATGTTTTTGTTATGTTTATTTGAGATGTTATGAAAACACTGTAGACTGTTTTCAGCAAGTTGCAACATTGAAATGCAGAAATAAGCACTTTTCCATAAACAAGCTCTAAATCATGTTTGATGCACTCTGGATGTCCAATTTTTGCTGTGCTGTGTCTAGTTGAGATGAAATGAACGCCGTGGACAGTTTTCAGCAAGTTGCAACATTGAAATGCAGAAATAAGCACTTTTCCATAAACAAGCTCTAAATCATGTTTGATGCACTCTGGATGTCCAATTTTTGCTGTGCTGTGTCTAGTTGAGATGAAATGAACGCCGTGGACAGTTTTCAGCAAGTTGCAACATTGAAATGCAGAAATAAGCACTTTTCCATAAACAAGCTCTAAATCATGTTTGAAGCACTCTGGATAAAAAATGTTTTTGTTATGTTTATTTGAGATGTTATGAAAACACTGTAGACTGTTTTCAGCAAGTTACAACATTGAAATGCAGAAATAAGCACTTTTCCATAAACAAGCTCTAAATCATGTTTGATGCACTCTGGATGTCCAATTTTTGTGTGCTGTGTCTAGTTGAGATGAAATGAACACCGTGGACAGTTTTCAGCAAGTTGCAACATTGAAATGCAGAAATAAGCACTTTTCCATAAACAAGCTCTAAATCATGTTTGATGCACTCTGGATGTCCAATTTTTGCTGTGCTGTGTCTAGTTGAGATGAAATGAACGCCGTGGACAGTTTTCAGCAAGTTGCAACATTGAAATGCAGAAATAAGCACTTTTCCATAAACAAGCTCTAAATCATGTTTGAAGCACTCTGGATAAAAAATGTTTTTGTTATGTTTATTTGAGATGTTATGAAAACACTGTAGACTGTTTTCAGCAAGTTACAACATTGAAATGCAGAAATAAGCACTTTTCCATAAACAAGCTCTAAATCATGTTTGATGCACTCTGGATGTCCAATTTTTGCTGTGCTGTGTCTAGGTTGAGATGAAATGAACACCGTGGACAGTTTTCAGCAAGTTGCAACATTGAAATGCAGAAATAAGCACTTTTCCATAAACAAGCTCTAAATAATGTTTGATGCACTCTGGATGTCCAATTTTTGATGTGCTGTGTCTAGATTGAGGTGAAATGAACACCGTGGACAGTTTTAAGCAAGTTGCAACATTGAAATGCAGAAATAAGCACTTTTCCATAAACAAGCTCTAAATCATGTTTGATGCACTCTGGATGTCCAATTTTTGCTGTGCTGTGTCTAGTTGAGATGAAATGAACACCGTGGACAGTTTTCAGCAAGTTGCAACATTGAAATGCAGAAATAAGCACTTTTCCATAAACAAGCTCTAAATCATGTTTGAAGCACTCTGGATAAAAAATGTTTTTGTTATGTTTATTGAGATGAAATGAAAACACTGTAGACTGTTTTCAGCAAGTTACAACATTGAAATGCAGAAATAAGCACTTTTCCATAAACAAGCTCTAAATCATGTTTGATGCACTCTGGATGTCCAATTTTTGCTGTGCTGTGTCTAGGTTGAGATGAAATGAACGCCGTGGACAGTTTTCAGCAAGTTGCAACATTGAAATGCAGAAATAAGCACTTTTCCATAAACAAGCTCTAAATCATGTTTGAAGCACTCTGGATAAAAAATGTTTTTGTTATGTTTATTGAGATGTTATGAAAACACTGTAGACTGTTTTCAGCAAGTTACAACATTGAAATGCAGAAATAAGCACTTTTCCATAAACAAGCTCTAAATCATGTTTGATGCACTCTGGATGTCCAATTTTTGCTGTGCTGTGTCTAGTTGAGATGAAATGAACACCGTGGACAGTTTTCAGCAAGTTGCAACATTGAAATGCAGAAATAAGCACTTTTCCATAAACAAGCTCTAAATCATGTTTGATGCACTCTGGATGTCCAATTTTTGCTGTGCTGTGTCTAGTTGAGATGAAATGAACGCCGTGGACAGTTTTCAGCAAGTTGCAACATTGAAATGCAGAAATAAGCACTTTTCCATAAACAAGCTCTAAATCATGTTTGAAGCACTCTGGATAAAAAATTTTTTGTTATGTTTATTTGAGATGTTATGAAAACACTGTGGACTGTTTTCAGCAAGTTACAACATTGAAATGCAGAAATAAGCACTTTTCCATAAACAAGCTCTAAATCATGTTTGATGCACTCTGGATGTCCAATTTTTGCTGTGCTGTGTCTAGTTGAGATGAAATGAACGCCGTGGACAGTTTTCAGCAAGTTGCAACATTGAAATGCAGAAATAAGCACTTTTCCATAAACAAGCTCTAAATCATGTTTGATGCACTCTGGATGTCCAATTTTTGCTGTGCTGTGTCTAGTTGAGATGAAATGAACGCCGTGGACAGTTTTCAGCAAGTTGCAACATTGAAATGCAGAAATAAGCACTTTTCCATAAACAAGCTCTAAATCATGTTTGAAGCACTCTGGATAAAAAATGTTTTTGTTATGTTTATTGAGATGTTATGAAACACTGTAGACTGTTTTCAGCAAGTTACAACATTGAAATGCAGAAATAAGCACTTTTCCATAAACAAGCTCTAAATCATGTTTGATGCACTCTGGATGTCCAATTTTTGCTGTGCTGTGTCTAGGTTGAGATGAAATGAACACCGTGGACAGTTTTCAGCAAGTTGCAACATTGAAATGCAGAAATAAGCACTTTTCCATAAACAAGCTCTAAATCATGTTTGATGCACTCTGGATGTCCAATTTTGCTGTGCTGTGTCTAGTTGAGATGAAATGAACACCGTGGACAGTTTTCAGCAAGTTGCAACATTGAAATGCAGAAATAAGCACTTTTCCATAAACAAGCTCTAAATCATGTTTGATGCACTCTGGATAAAAAATTTTTTGTTATGTTTATTTGAGATGTTATGAAAACACTGTGGACAGTTTTCAGCAAGTTGCAACATTGAAATGCAGAAATAAGCACTTTTCCATAAACAAGCTCTAAATCATGTTTGATGCACTCTGGATGTCCAATTTTTGTGTGCTGTGTCTAGTTGAGATGAAATGAAAACACGTGGACAGTTTTCAGCAAGTTGCAACATTGAAATGCAGAAATAAGCACTTTTCCATAAACAAGCTCTAAATCATGTTTGATGCACTCTGGATGTCCAATTTTTGCTGTGCTGTGTCTAGGTTGAGATGAAATGAACGCCGTGGACAGTTTTCAGCAAGTTGCAACATTGAAATGCAGAAATAAGCACTTTTCCATAAACAAGCTCTAAATCATGTTTGAAGCACTCTGGATAAAAAATGTTTTTTATGTTATTCGAGATGTTATGAAAACACTGTGACTGTTTTCAGCAAGTTACAACATTGAAATGCAGAAATAAGCACTTTTCCATAAACAAGCTCTAAATCATGTTTGATGCACTCTGGATGTCCAATTTTTGCTGTGCTGTGTCTAGTTGAGATGAAATGAACGCCGTGGACAGTTTTCAGCAAGTTGCAACATTGAAATGCAGAAATAAGCACTTTTCCATAAACAAGCTCTAAATCATGTTTGATGCACTCTGGATGTCCAATTTTTGCTGTGCTGTGTCTAGTTGAGATGAAATGAACACCGTGGACAGTTTTCAGCAAGTTGCAACATTGAAATGCAGAAATAAGCACTTTTCCATAAACAAGCTCTAAATCATGTTTGAGCACTCTGGATAAAAAATGTTTTTGTATGTTTATTCGAGATGAATGAAAACACTGTAGACTGTTTTCAGCAAGTTACAACATTGAAATGCAGAAATAAGCACTTTTCCATAAACAAGCTCTAAATCATGTTTGATGCACTCTGGATATCCAATTTTTGCTGTGCTGTGTCTAGTTGAGATGAAATGAACACCGTGGACAGTTTTCAGCAAGTTGCAACATTGAAATGCAGAAATAAGCACTTTTCCATAAACAAGCTCTAAATCATGTTTGATGCACTCTGGATGTCCAATTTTTGCTGTGCTGTGTCTAGTTGAGATGAAATGAACGCCGTGGACAGTTTTCAGCAAGTTGCAACATTGAAATGCAGAAATAAGCACTTTTCCATAAACAAGCTCTAAATCATGTTTGAAGCACTCTGGATAAAAAATGTTTTTGTTATGTTTATTTGAGATGTTATGAAAACACTGTAGACTGTTTTCAGCAAGTTGCAACATTGAAATGCAGAAATAAGCACTTTTCCATAAACAAGCTCTAAATCATGTTTGATGCACTCTGGATGTCCAATTTTTGCTGTGCTGTGTCTAGGTTGAGATGAAATGAACGCCGTGGACAGTTTTCAGCAAGTTGCAACATTGAAATGCAGAAATAAGCACTTTTCCATAAACAAGCTCTAAATCATGTTTGATGCACTCTGGATGTCCAATTTTTGCTGTGCTGTGTCTAGGTTGAGATGAATGAACGCCGTGGACAGTTTTCAGCAAGTTGCAACATTGAAATGCAGAAATAAGCACTTTTCCATAAACAAGCTCTAAATCATGTTTGAAGCACTCTGGATGTCCAATTTTTGCTGTGCTGTGTCTAGGTGAGATGAAATGAACACCGTGGACAGTTTTCAGCAAGTTAAACATTGAAATGCAAAATAAGCACTTTTCCATAAACAAGCTCTAAATCATGTTTGAAGCACTCTGGATAAAAAATGTTTTGTTATGTTTATTCGAGATGTTATGAAAACACTGTAGACTGTTTTCAGCAAGTTACAACATTGAAATGCAGAAATAAGCACTTTTCCATAAACAGCTCTAAATCATGTTTGATGCACTCTGGATGTCCAATTTTTGCTGTGCTGTGTCTAGTTGAGATGAAATGAACGCCGTGGACAGTTTTCAGCAAGTTGCAACATTGAAATGCAGAAATAAGCACTTTTCCATAAACAAGCTCTAAATCATGTTTGAAGCACTCTGGATAAAAAATGTTTTTGTTATGTTTATTCGAGATGTTATGAAAACACTGTAGACTGTTTTCAGCAAGTTACAACATTGAAATGCAGAAATAAGCACTTTTCCATAAACAAGCTCTAAATCATGTTTGATGCACTCTGGATGTCCAATTTTTGCTGTGCTGTGTCTAGGTGAGATGAAATGAACGCCGTGGACAGTTTTCAGCAAGTTGCAACATTGAAATGCAGAAATAAGCACTTTTCCATAAACAAGCTCTAAATCATGTTGATGCACTCTGGATGTCCAATTTTGCTGTGCTGTGTCTAGGTTGAGATGAAATGAACGCCGTGGACAGTTTTCAGCAAGTTGCAACATTGAAATGCAGAAATAAGCACTTTTCCATAAACAAGCTCTAAATCATGTTTGAAGCACTCTGGATAAAAAATTTTTTTGTTATGTTTCTTCGAGATGTTATGAAAACACTGTACCTGTTTCAGCAAGTTACAACATTGAAATGCAGAAATAAGCACTTTTCCATAAACAAGCTCTAAATCATGTTTGAAGCACTCTGGATAAAACATGTTTTTGTTATGTTATTTCGAGATTTATGAAAACACTGTGGACTTTTCAGCAAGTTACAACATTGAAATGCAGAAATAAGCACTTTTCCATAAACAAGCTCTAAATCATGTTTGATGCACTCTGGATGTCCAATTTTTGCTGTGCTGTGTCTAGTTGAGATGAAATGAACGCCGTGGACAGTTTTCAGCAAGTTGCAACATTGAAATGCAGAAATAAGCACTTTTCCATAAACAAGCTCTAAATCATGTTTGAAGCACTCTGGATGTCCAATTTTTGCTGTGCTGTTTAGGTTGAGATGAAATGAACGCCGTGGACAGTTTTCAGCAAGTTGCAACATTGAAATGCAGAAATAAGCACTTTTCCATAAACAAGCTCTAAATCATGTTTGAAGCACTCTGGATAAAAATGTTTTGTTATGTTTATTCGAGATGTTATGAAAACACTGTAGACTGTTTTCAGCAAGTTACAACATTGAAATGCAGAAATAAGCACTTTTCCATAAACAAGCTCTAAATCATGTTTGATGCACTCTGGATGTCCAATTTTTGCTGTGCTGTGTCTAGTTGAGATGAAATGAACGCCGTGGACAGTTTTCAGCAAGTTGCAACATTGAAATGCAGAAATAAGCACTTTTCCATAAACAAGCTCTAAATCATGTTTGAAGCACTCTGGATAAAAAATGTTTTTGTTATGTTTATTCGAGATGTTATGAAAACTGTAGACTGTTTTCAGCAAGTTCAACAACATGAAATGCAGAAATAAGCACTTTTCCATAAACAAGCTCTAAATCATGTTTGATGCACTCTGGATGTCCAATTTTGCTGTGCTGTGTCTAGGTTGAGATGAAATGAACGCCGTGGACAGTTTTCAGCAAGTTGCAACATTGAAATGCAGAAATAAGCACTTTTCCATAAACAAGCTCTAAATCATGTTTGAAGCACTCTGGATAAAAAATGTTTTTGTTATTTTATTCGAGATGTTATGAAAACACTGTAGACTGTTTTCAGCAAGTTGCAACATTGAAATGCAGAAATAAGCACTTTTCCATAAACAAGCTCTAAATCATGTTTGAAGCACTCTGGATAAAAAATGTTTTTGTTATGTTTATTCGAGATGTTATGAAAACACTGTAGACTGTTTTCAGCAAGTTACAACATTGAAATGCAGAAATAAGCACTTTTCCATAAACAAGCTCTAAATCATGTTTGATGCACTCTGGATGTCCAATTTTGCTGTGCTGTGTCTAGGTTGAGATGAAATGAACGCCGTGGACAGTTTTCAGCAAGTTGCAACATTGAAATGCAAAATAAGCACTTTTCCATAAACAAGCTCTAAATCATGTTTGAAGCACTCTGGATAAAAAATGTTTTGTTATGTTTATTCGAGATGTTATGAAAACACTGTACATGTTTTCAGCAAGTTACAACATTGAAATGCAGAAATAAGCACTTTTCCATAAACAAGCTCTAAATCATGTTTGAAGCACTCTGGATAAAAAATGTTTTTGTTATGTTTATTCGAGATGTTATGAAAACACTGTAGACTGTTTTCAGCAAGTTACAACATTGAAATGCAGAAATAAGCACTTTTCCATAAACAAGCTCTAAATCATGTTTGATGCACTCTGGATGTCCAAATTTTGCTGTGCTGTGTCTAGTTGAGATGAAATGAACGCCGTGGACAGTTTTCAGCAAGTTGCAACATTGAAATGCAGAAATAAGCACTTTTCCATAAACAAGCTCTAAATCATGTTTGAAGCACTCTGGATAAAAAATGTTTTTGTTATGTTTATTCGAGATGTTATGAAAAACACTGTAGACTGTTTTCAGCAAGTTACAACATTGAAATGCAGAAATAAGCACTTTTCCATAAACAAGCTCTAAATCATGTTTGATGCACTCTGGATGTCCAATTTTTGCTGTGCTGTGTCTAGGTTGAGATGAAATGACGCCGTGGACAGTTTTCAGCAAGTTGCAACATTGAAATGCAGAAATAAGCACTTTTCCATAAACAAGCTCTAAATCATGTTTGATGCACCTCTGGATGTCCAATTTTTGCTGTGCTGTGTCTAGGTTGAGATGAAATGAAA
>NW_022261991.1:0-44239 GCF_002021735.2 Oncorhynchus kisutch
ACATTGAAATGCAGAAATAAGCACTTTTCCATAAACAAGCTCTAAATCATGTTTGATGCACTCTGGATGTCCAATTTTTTTGCTGTGCTGTGTCTAGTTTGAGATGAAATGAACGCCGTGGACAGTTTTTCAGCAAGTTGCAACATTGAAATGCAGAAATAAGCACTTTTCCATAAACAAGCTCTAAATCATGTTTGAAGCACTCTGGATAAAAAATGTTTTTGTTATGTTTATTCGAGATGTTATGAAACACTGTAGACTGTTTTCAGCAGCAGTTACAACATTGAAATGCAGAAATAAGCACTTTTCCATAAACAAGCTCTAAATCATGTTTGAAGCACTCTGGATAAACAAAATGTTTTTGTTATGTTTATTCGAGATGTTTGAAAACACTGTTTTCAGCAAGTTGCAACATTGAAATGCAGAAATAAGCACTTTTCCATAAACAAGCTCTAAATCATGTTTGATGCACTCTGGATGTCCATTTTTGCTGTGCTGTGTCTAGGTTGAGATGAAATGAACGCCGTGGACAGTTTTCAGCAAGTTGCAACATTGAAATGCAGAAATAAGCACTTTTCCATAACAAGCTCTAAATCATGTTTGAAGCACTCTGGATCCAATTTTTGCTGTGCTTTGTCTAGTTTGGATGAAATGAACACCGTGGACTGTTTTCAGCAAGTTTGCAACATTGAAATGCAGAAATAAGCACTTTTCCATAACAAGCTCTAAATCATGTTTGATGCACTCTGGATATCCAATTTTTGCTGTGCTGTTCTAGGTTGAGATGAAATGAACGCCGTGGACAGTTTTCAGCAATTTGCAACATTGAAATGCAGAAATAAGCACTTTTCCATAAACAAGCTCTAAATCATGTTTGAAGCACTCTGGATATCCATTTTTGCTGCTGTGCTGTGTCTAGGTTGAGATGAAATGAACGCCGTGGACAGTTTTCAGCAAGTTGCAACATTGAAATGCAGAAATAAGCACTTTTCCATAAACAAGCTCTAAATCATGTTTGATGCACTCTGGATATCCAATTTTTGCTGTGCTGTGTCTAGTTGAGATGAAATGAACGCCGTGGACAGTTTTCAGCAAGTTGCAACATTGAAATGCAGAAATAAGCACTTTTCCATAAACAAGCTCTAAATCATGTTTGAAGCACTCTGGATAAAAATGTTTTTGTTTGTTTATTCGAGATGTTATGAAAAACACGTTTTCAGCAAGTTGCAACATTGAAATGCAGAAATAAGCACTTTTCCATAAACAAGCTCTAAATCATGTTTGATGCACTCTGGATATCCAATTTTTGCTGTGCTGTGTCTATTGAGATGAATGAACGCCTGTGGACAGTTTTCAGCAAGTTGCAACATTGAAATGCAGAAATAAGCACTTTTCCATAAACAAGCTCTAAATCATGTTTGAAGCACTCTGGATATCCAATTTTGCTGTGCTGTGTCTAGGTTGAGATGAAATGAACCCGTGGACAGTTTTCAGCAAGTTGCAACATTGAAATGCAGAAATAAGCACTTTTCCATAAACAAGCTCTAAATCATGTTTGATGCACTCTGGATAAAAAAATGTTTTTGTTGTGTTTTTTGAGATGAAATGAAAACACTGTAGACAGTTTTCAGCAAGTTACAACATTGAAATGCAGAAATAAGCACTTTTCCATAAACAAGCTCTAAATCATGTTTGATGCACTCTGGATATCCAATTTTTGCTGTGCTGTGTCTAGGTTGAGATGAAATGAACGCCGTGGACAGTTTTCAGCAAGTTGCAACATTGAAATGCAGAAATAAGCACTTTTCCATAAACAAGCTCTAAATCATGTTTGATGCACTCTGGATATCCAAATTTTTTGTGTGTGTTTATTGAGATGAATGAAACCGTGGACTTTTTCAGCAAGTTGCAACATTGAAATGCAGAAATAAGCACTTTTCCATAAACAAGCTCTAAATCATGTTTGATGCACTCTGGATAAAAAATTTTTTGTTATGTGTCTAGGTTGATGAAATGAACACCGTGACAGTTTTCAGCAAGTTGCAACATTGAAATGCAGAAATAAGCACTTTTCCATAAACAAGCTCTAAATCATGTTTGAGCACTCTGGATAAAAAATGTTTTTTGTTGTGTTTATTCGAGATGTTATGAAACACCTGTGACGTTTTCAGCAAGTTGCAACATTGAAATGCAGAAATAAGCACTTTTCCATAAACAAGCTCTAAATCATGTTTGATGCACTCTGGATATCCAATTTTTGCTGTGCTGTGTCTAGGTTGAGATGAAATGAACGCCGTGGACAGTTTTCAGCAAGTTGCAACATTGAAATGCAGAAATAAGCACTTTTCCATAAACAAGCTCTAAATCATGTTTGAAGCACTCTGGATAAAAAATGTTTTTGTTATGTTTATTCGAGATGTTATGAAAACACTGTAGACTGTTTTCAGCAAGTTACAACATTGAAATGCAGAAATAAGCACTTTTCCATAAACAAGCTCTAAATCATGTTTGATGCACTCTGGATATCCAATTTTTGCTGTGCTGTGTCTAGGTTGAGATGAAATGAACGCCGTGGACAGTTTTCAGCAAGTTGCAACATTGAAATGCAGAAATAAGCACTTTTCCATAAACAAGCTCTAAATCATGTTTGAAGCACTCTGGATATCCAATTTTTGCTGTGCTGTGTCTAGGTTGAGATGAAATGAACGCCGTGGACAGTTTTCAGCAAGTTGCAACATTGAAATGCAGAAATAAGCACTTTTCCATAAACAAGCTCTAAATCATGTTTGAAGCACTCTGGATAAAAAAAATGTTTTGTTATGTTTATTCGAGATGTTATGAAAACCACTGTAGACTGTTTTCAGCAAGTTACAACATTGAAATGCAGAAATAAGCACTTTTCCATAAACAAGCTCTAAATCATGTTTGATGCACTCTGGATAAAAAATTTTTTTGTTATGTTTATTGAGATGTTATGAAAACACTGTTTTTTCAGCAAGTTGCAACATTGAAATGCAGAAATAAGCACTTTTCCATAAACAAGCTCTAAATCATGTTTGATGCACTCTGGATATCCAATTTTTGCTGTGCTGTGTCTAGTTGAGATGAAATGAACGCCGTGGACAGTTTTCAGCAAGTTGCAACATTGAAATGCAGAAATAAGCACTTTTCCATAAACAAGCTCTAAATCATGTTTGATGCACTCTGGATATCCAATTTTTGCTGTGCTGTGTCTATTGAGATGAATGAACGCCGTGGACAGTTTTCAGCAAGTTGCAACATTGAAATGCAGAAATAAGCACTTTTCCATAAACAAGCTCTAAATCATGTTTGATGCACTCTGGATATCCAATTTTTGCTGTGCTGTGTCTAGGTTGAGATGAAATGAACGCCGTGGACAGTTTTCAGCAAGTTGCAACATTGAAATGCAGAAATAAGCACTTTTCCATAAACAAGCTCTAAATCATGTTTGATGCACTCTGGATATCCAATTTTTGCTGTGCTGTGTCTAGGTTGAGATGAAATGAACGCCGTGGACAGTTTTCAGCAAGTTGCAACATTGAAATGCAGAAATAAGCACTTTTCCATAAACAAGCTCTAAATCATGTTTGAAGCACTCTGGATAAAAAATGTTTTTGTTATGTTTATTCGAGATGTTATGAAAACACTGTGGACAGTTTTCAGCAAGTTGCAACATTGAAATGCAGAAATAAGCACTTTTCCATAAACAAGCTCTAAATCATGTTTGAAGCACTCTGGATAAAAAATTTTTTTTTGTTATGTTTATTCGAGATGTTATGAAAACACTGTTTTCAGCAAGTTACAACATTGAAATGCAGAAATAAGCACTTTTCCATAAACAAGCTCTAAATCATGTTTGATGCACTCTGGATATCCAATTTTTGCTGTGCTGTGTCTAGTTGAGATGAAATGAACGCCGTGGACAGTTTTCAGCAAGTTGCAACATTGAAATGCAGAAATAAGCACTTTTCCATAAACAAGCTCTAAATCATGTTTGAAGCACTCTGGATATCCAATTTTTGCTGTGCTGTGTCTAGGTTGAGATGAAATGAACGCCGTGGACAGTTTTCAGCAAGTTGCAACATTGAAATGCAGAAATAAGCACTTTTCCATAAACAAGCTCTAAATCATGTTTGATGCACTCTGGATATCCAATTTTTGCTGTGCTGTGTCTAGGTTGAGATGAAATGAACACCGTGGACAGTTTTCAGCAAGTTGCAACTTGAAATGCAGAAATAAGCACTTTTCCATAAACAAGCTCTAAATCATGTTTGATGCACTCTGGATATCCAATTTTTGCTGTGCTGTGTCTAGGTTGAGATGAAATGAACGCCGTGGACAGTTTTCAGCAAGTTGCAACATTGAAATGCAGAAATAAGCACTTTTCCATAAACAAGCTCTAAATCATGTTTGAAGCACTCTGGATAAAAAATGTTTTTGTTATGTTTATTCGAGATGTTATGAAAACACTGTAGACTGTTTTCAGCAAGTTACAACATTGAAATGCAGAAATAAGCACTTTTCCATAAACAAGCTCTAAATCATGTTTGATGCACTCTGGATATCCAATTTTTGCTGTGCTGTGTCTAGGTTGAGATGAAATGAACGCCGTGGACAGTTTTCAGCAAGTTGCAACATTGAAATGCAGAAATAAGCACTTTTCCATAAACAAGCTCTAAATCATGTTTGAAGCACTCTGGATAAAAAAATGTTTTTGTTATGTTTATTCGAGATGTTATGAAAACACTGTAGACTGTTTTCAGCAAGTTACAACATTGAAATGCAGAAATAAGCACTTTTCCATAAACAAGCTCTAAATCATGTTTGATGCACTCTGGATATCCAATTTTTGCTGTGCTGTGTCTAGGTTGAGATGAAATGAACGCCGTGGACAGTTTTCAGCAAGTTGCAACATTGAAATGCAGAAATAAGCACTTTTCCATAAACAAGCTCTAAATCATGTTTGAAGCACTCTGGATAAAAAATGTTTTTGTTATGTTTATTCGAGATGTTATGAAAACACTGTAGACTGTTTTCAGCAAGTTACAACATTGAAATGCAGAAATAAGCACTTTTCCATAAACAAGCTCTAAATCATGTTTGATGCACTCTGGATATCCAATTTTTGCTGTGCTGTGTCTAGGTTGAGATGAAATGAACGCCGTGGACAGTTTTCAGCAAGTTGCAACATTGAAATGCAGAAATAAGCACTTTTCCATAAACAAGCTCTAAATCATGTTTGATGCACTCTGGATATCCAATTTTTGCTGTGCTGTGTCTAGGTTGAGATGAAATGAACACCGTGGACAGTTTTCAGCAAGTTGCAACATTGAAATGCAGAAATAAGCACTTTTCCATAAACAAGCTCTAAATCATGTTTGAAGCACTCTGGATAAAAAATTTTTTGTTATGTTTATTCGAGATGTTATGAAAACACTGTAGACAGTTTTCAGCAAGTTGCAACATTGAAATGCAGAAATAAGCACTTTTCCATAAACAAGCTCTAAATCATGTTTGAAGCACTCTGGATAAAAAATTTTTTTTGTTATGTTTATTCGAGATGTTATGAAAACACTGTGGACAGTTTTCAGCAAGTTGCAACATTGAAATGCAGAAATAAGCACTTTTCCATAAACAAGCTCTAAATCATGTTTGATGCACTCTGGATATCCAATTTTTGCTGTGCTGTGTCTAGGTTGAGATGAAATGAACGCCGTGGACAGTTTTCAGCAAGTTGCAACATTGAAATGCAGAAATAAGCACTTTTCCATAAACAAGCTCTAAATCATGTTTGATGCACTCTGGATATCCAATTTTTGCTGTGCTGTGTCTAGTTGAGATGAAATGAACACCGTGGACAGTTTTCAGCAAGTTGCAACATTGAAATGCAGAAATAAGCACTTTTCCATAAACAAGCTCTAAATCATGTTTGATGCACTCTGGATATCCAATTTTTGCTGTTGTGTCTAGGTTGAGATGAAATGAACACCGTGGACAGTTTTCAGCAAGTTGCAACATTGAAATGCAGAAATAAGCACTTTTCCATAAACAAGCTCTAAATCATGTTTGATGCACTCTGGATATCCAATTTTTGCTGTGCTGTGTCTAGGTTGAGATGAAATGAACACCGTGGACAGTTTTCAGCAAGTTGCAACATTGAAATGCAGAAATAAGCACTTTTCCATAAACAAGCTCTAAATCATGTTTGAAGCACTCTGGATAAAAAATGTTTTTGTTGTGTTTATTCGAGATGTTATGAAAACACTGTAGACTGTTTTCAGCAAGTTACAACATTGAAATGCAGAAATAAGCACTTTTCCATAAACAAGCTCTAAATCATGTTTGATGCACTCTGGATATCCAATTTTTGCTGTGCTGTGTCTAGGTTGAGATGAAATGAACGCCGTGGACAGTTTTCAGCAAGTTGCAACATTGAAATGCAGAAATAAGCACTTTTCCATAAACAAGCTCTAAATCATGTTTGAAGCACTCTGGATAAAAAATGTTTTGTTATGTTTATTCGAGATGTTATGAAAACACTGTAGACTGTTTTCAGCAAGTTGCAACATTGAAATGCAGAAATAAGCACTTTTCCATAAACAAGCTCTAAATCATGTTTGATGCACTCTGGATATCCAATTTTTGCTGTGCTGTGTCTAGTTGAGATGAAATGAACGCCGTGGACAGTTTTCAGCAAGTTGCAACATTGAAATGCAGAAATAAGCACTTTTCCATAAACAAGCTCTAAATCATGTTTGATGCACTCTGGATATCCAATTTTTGCTGTGCTGTGTCTAGGTTGAGATGAAATGAACGCCGTGGACAGTTTTCAGCAAGTTGCAACATTGAAATGCAGAAATAAGCACTTTTCCATAAACAAGCTCTAAATCATGTTTGAAGCACTCTGGATAAAAAATGTTTTTGTTATGTTTATTCGAGATGTTATGAAAACACTGTAGACTGTTTTCAGCAAGTTACAACATTGAAATGCAGAAATAAGCACTTTTCCATAAACAAGCTCTAAATCATGTTTGATGCACTCTGGATATCCAATTTTTGCTGTGCTGTGTCTAGTTGAGATGAAATGAACGCCGTGGACAGTTTTCAGCAAGTTGCAACATTGAAATGCAGAAATAAGCACTTTTCCATAAACAAGCTCTAAATCATGTTTGATGCACTCTGGATATCCAATTTTTGCTGTGCTGTGTCTAGGTTGAGATGAAATGAACGCCGTGGACAGTTTTCAGCAAGTTGCAACATTGAAATGCAGAAATAAGCACTTTTCCATAAACAAGCTCTAAATCATGTTTGATGCACTCTGGATATCCAATTTTTGCTGTGCTGTGTCTAGTTGAGATGAAATGAACACCGTGGACAGTTTTCAGCAAGTTGCAACATTGAAATGCAGAAATAAGCACTTTTCCATAAACAAGCTCTAAATCATGTTTGATGCACTCTGGATATCCAATTTTTGCTGTGCTGTGTCTAGTTGAGATGAAATGAACACCGTGGACAGTTTTCAGCAAGTTGCAACATTGAAATGCAGAAATAAGCACTTTTCCATAAACAAGCTCTAAATCATGTTTGAAGCACTCTGGATAAAAAATTTTTTGTTATGTTTATTCGAGATGTTATGAAACACTGTAGACTGTTTTCAGCAAGTTACAACATTGAAATGCAGAAATAAGCACTTTTCCATAAACAAGCTCTAAATCATGTTTGATGCACTCTGGATATCCAATTTTTGCTGTGCTGTGTCTAGGTTGAGATGAAATGAACGCCGTGGACAGTTTTCAGCAAGTTGCAACATTGAAATGCAGAAATAAGCACTTTTCCATAAACAAGCTCTAAATCATGTTTGAAGCACTCTGGATAAAAAATTTTTTTGTTATGTTTATTCGAGATGTTATGAAAACACTGTAGACTGTTTTCAGCAAGTTACAACATTGAAATGCAGAAATAAGCACTTTTCCATAAACAAGCTCTAAATCATGTTTGATGCACTCTGGATATCCAATTTTTGCTGTGCTGTGTCTAGGTTGAGATGAAATGAACGCCGTGGACAGTTTTCAGCAAGTTGCAACATTGAAATGCAGAAATAAGCACTTTTCCATAAACAAGCTCTAAATCATGTTTGATGCACTCTGGATATCCAATTTTTGCTGTGCTGTGTCTAGTTGAGATGAAATGAACGCCGTGGACAGTTTTCAGCAAGTTGCAACATTGAAATGCAGAAATAAGCACTTTTCCATAAACAAGCTCTAAATCATGTTTGAAGCACTCTGGATAAAAAATTTTTTGTTATGTTTATTCGAGATGTTATGAAAACACTGTGGACTGTTTTCAGCAAGTTGCAACATTGAAATGCAGAAATAAGCACTTTTCCATAAACAAGCTCTAAATCATGTTTGAAGCACTCTGGATAAAAAATTTTTTGTTATGTTTATTCGAGATGTTATGAAAACACTGTTTTCAGCAAGTTGCAACATTGAAATGCAGAAATAAGCACTTTTCCATAAACAAGCTCTAAATCATGTTTGATGCACTCTGGATATCCAATTTTTGCTGTGCTGTGTCTAGGTTGAGATGAAATGAACGCCGTGGACAGTTTTCAGCAAGTTGCAACATTGAAATGCAGAAATAAGCACTTTTCCATAAACAAGCTCTAAATCATGTTTGATGCACTCTGGATATCCAATTTTTGCTGTGCTGTGTCTAGGTTGAGATGAAATGAACGCCGTGGACAGTTTTCAGCAAGTTGCAACATTGAAATGCAGAAATAAGCACTTTTCCATAAACAAGCTCTAAATCATGTTTGATGCACTCTGGATATCCAATTTTTGCTGTGCTGTGTCTAGTTGAGATGAAATGAACGCCGTGGACAGTTTTCAGCAAGTTGCAACATTGAAATGCAGAAATAAGCACTTTTCCATAAACAAGCTCTAAATCATGTTTGATGCACTCTGGATATCCAATTTTTGCTGTGCTGTGTCTAGGTTGAGATGAAATGAACGCCGTGGACAGTTTTCAGCAAGTTGCAACATTGAAATGCAGAAATAAGCACTTTTCCATAAACAAGCTCTAAATCATGTTTGATGCACTCTGGATATCCAATTTTTGCTGTGCTGTGTCTAGTTGAGATGAAATGAACACCGTGGACAGTTTTCAGCAAGTTGCAACATTGAAATGCAGAAATAAGCACTTTTCCATAAACAAGCTCTAAATCATGTTTGATGCACTCTGGATATCCAATTTTTGCTGTGCTGTGTCTAGGTTGAGATGAAATGAACGCCGTGGACAGTTTTCAGCAAGTTGCAACATTGAAATGCAGAAATAAGCACTTTTCCATAAACAAGCTCTAAATCATGTTTGAAGCACTCTGGATAAAAAATGTTTTTGTTATGTTTATTCGAGATGTTATGAAAACACTGTAGACTGTTTTCAGCAAGTTACAACATTGAAATGCAGAAATAAGCACTTTTCCATAAACAAGCTCTAAATCATGTTTGATGCACTCTGGATATCCAATTTTTGCTGTGCTGTGTCTAGGTTGAGATGAAATGAACGCCGTGGACAGTTTTCAGCAAGTTGCAACATTGAAATGCAGAAATAAGCACTTTTCCATAAACAAGCTCTAAATCATGTTTGAAGCACTCTGGATAAAAAATGTTTTTGTTATGTTTATTCGAGATGTTATGAAAACACTGTAGACTGTTTTCAGCAAGTTACAACATTGAAATGCAGAAATAAGCACTTTTCCATAAACAAGCTCTAAATCATGTTTGATGCACTCTGGATATCCAATTTTTGCTGTGCTGTGTCTAGGTTGAGATGAAATGAACGCCGTGGACAGTTTTCAGCAAGTTGCAACATTGAAATGCAGAAATAAGCACTTTTCCATAAACAAGCTCTAAATCATGTTTGATGCACTCTGGATATCCAATTTTTGCTGTGCTGTGTCTAGTTGAGATGAAATGAACGCCGTGGACAGTTTTCAGCAAGTTGCAACATTGAAATGCAGAAATAAGCACTTTTCCATAAACAAGCTCTAAATCATGTTTGAAGCACTCTGGATAAAAAATTTTTTTGTTATGTTTATTCGAGATGTTATGAAAACACTGTGGACAGTTTTCAGCAAGTTGCAACATTGAAATGCAGAAATAAGCACTTTTCCATAAACAAGCTCTAAATCATGTTTGAAGCACTCTGGATAAAAAATTTTTTGTTATGTTTATTCGAGATGTTATGAAAACACTGTAGACTGTTTTCAGCAAGTTACAACATTGAAATGCAGAAATAAGCACTTTTCCATAAACAAGCTCTAAATCATGTTTGATGCACTCTGGATATCCAATTTTTGCTGTGCTGTGTCTAGGTTGAGATGAAATGAACGCCGTGGACAGTTTTCAGCAAGTTGCAACATTGAAATGCAGAAATAAGCACTTTTCCATAAACAAGCTCTAAATCATGTTTGATGCACTCTGGATATCCAATTTTTGCTGTGCTGTGTCTAGTTGAGATGAAATGAACACCGTGGACAGTTTTCAGCAAGTTGCAACATTGAAATGCAGAAATAAGCACTTTTCCATAAACAAGCTCTAAATCATGTTTGATGCACTCTGGATAAAAAATTTTTGTTATGTTTATTGAGATGAAATGAACACCGTGGACAGTTTTCAGCAAGTTGCAACATTGAAATGCAGAAATAAGCACTTTTCCATAAACAAGCTCTAAATCATGTTTGAAGCACTCTGGATAAAAAATGTTTTGTTATGTTTATTCGAGATGTTATGAAAACACTGTTTTCAGCAAGTTGCAACATTGAAATGCAGAAATAAGCACTTTTCCATAAACAAGCTCTAAATCATGTTTGATGCACTCTGGATATCCAATTTTTGCTGTGCTGTGTCTAGGTTGAGATGAAATGAACGCCGTGGACAGTTTTCAGCAAGTTGCAACATTGAAATGCAGAAATAAGCACTTTTCCATAAACAAGCTCTAAATCATGTTTGATGCACTCTGGATATCCAATTTTTGCTGTGCTGTGTCTAGGTTGAGATGAAATGAACGCCGTGGACAGTTTTCAGCAAGTTGCAACATTGAAATGCAGAAATAAGCACTTTTCCATAAACAAGCTCTAAATCATGTTTGATGCACTCTGGATAAAAATTTTTGCTGTGCTGTGTCTAGGTTGAGATGAAATGAACACCGTGGACAGTTTTCAGCAAGTTGCAACATTGAAATGCAGAAATAAGCACTTTTCCATAAACAAGCTCTAAATCATGTTTGATGCACTCTGGATATCCAATTTTTGCTGTGCTGTGTCTAGGTTGAGATGAAATGAACGCCGTGGACAGTTTTCAGCAAGTTGCAACATTGAAATGCAGAAATAAGCACTTTTCCATAAACAAGCTCTAAATCATGTTTGATGCACTCTGGATATCCAATTTTTGCTGTGCTGTGTCTAGGTTGAGATGAAATGAACGCCGTGGACAGTTTTCAGCAAGTTGCAACATTGAAATGCAGAAATAAGCACTTTTCCATAAACAAGCTCTAAATCATGTTTGATGCACTCTGGATATCCAATTTTTGCTGTGCTGTGTCTAGGTTGAGATGAAATGAACGCCGTGGACAGTTTTCAGCAAGTTGCAACATTGAAATGCAGAAATAAGCACTTTTCCATAAACAAGCTCTAAATCATGTTTGAAGCACTCTGGATAAAAATGTTTTTGTTATGTTTATTCGAGATGTTATGAAAACACTGTAGACTGTTTTCAGCAAGTTACAACATTGAAATGCAGAAATAAGCACTTTTCCATAAACAAGCTCTAAATCATGTTTGATGCACTCTGGATATCCAATTTTTGCTGTGCTGTGTCTAGGTTGAGATGAAATGAACGCCGTGGACAGTTTTCAGCAAGTTGCAACATTGAAATGCAGAAATAAGCACTTTTCCATAAACAAGCTCTAAATCATGTTTGAAGCACTCTGGATAAAAAATGTTTTTGTTATGTTTATTCGAGATGTTATGAAAACACTGTAGACTGTTTTCAGCAAGTTACAACATTGAAATGCAGAAATAAGCACTTTTCCATAAACAAGCTCTAAATCATGTTTGATGCACTCTGGATATCCAATTTTTGCTGTGCTGTGTCTAGGTTGAGATGAAATGAACGCCGTGGACAGTTTTCAGCAAGTTGCAACATTGAAATGCAGAAATAAGCACTTTTCCATAAACAAGCTCTAAATCATGTTTGAAGCACTCTGGATAAAAAATTTTTTTGTTATGTTTATTCGAGATGTTATGAAAACACTGTAGACTGTTTTCAGCAAGTTACAACATTGAAATGCAGAAATAAGCACTTTTCCATAAACAAGCTCTAAATCATGTTTGATGCACTCTGGATATCCAATTTTTGCTGTGCTGTGTCTAGTTGAGATGAAATGAACGCCGTGGACAGTTTTCAGCAAGTTGCAACATTGAAATGCAGAAATAAGCACTTTTCCATAAACAAGCTCTAAATCATGTTTGATGCACTCTGGATATCCAATTTTTGCTGTGCTGTGTCTAGGTTGAGATGAAATGAACGCCGTGGACAGTTTTCAGCAAGTTGCAACATTGAAATGCAGAAATAAGCACTTTTCCATAAACAAGCTCTAAATCATGTTTGAAGCACTCTGGATAAAAAATGTTTTTGTTATGTTTATTCGAGATGTTATGAAAACACTGTAGACTGTTTTCAGCAAGTTACAACATTGAAATGCAGAAATAAGCACTTTTCCATAAACAAGCTCTAAATCATGTTTGATGCACTCTGGATATCCAATTTTTGCTGTGCTGTGTCTAGGTTGAGATGAAATGAACGCCGTGGACAGTTTTCAGCAAGTTGCAACATTGAAATGCAGAAATAAGCACTTTTCCATAAACAAGCTCTAAATCATGTTTGATGCACTCTGGATATCCAATTTTTGCTGTGCTGTGTCTAGGTTGAGATGAAATGAACGCCGTGGACAGTTTTCAGCAAGTTGCAACATTGAAATGCAGAAATAAGCACTTTTCCATAAACAAGCTCTAAATCATGTTTGAAGCACTCTGGATAAAAAATGTTTTGTTATGTTTATTCGAGATGTTATGAAACACTGTAGACTGTTTTCAGCAAGTTACAACATTGAAATGCAGAAATAAGCACTTTTCCATAAACAAGCTCTAAATCATGTTTGATGCACTCTGGATATCCAATTTTTGCTGTGCTGTGTCTAGGTTGAGATGAAATGAACGCCGTGGACAGTTTTCAGCAAGTTGCAACATTGAAATGCAGAAATAAGCACTTTTCCATAAACAAGCTCTAAATCATGTTTGATGCACTCTGGATAAAAAATTTTTTGTTATGTTTATTGAGATGTTATGAAAACACTGTGGACAGTTTTCAGCAAGTTGCAACATTGAAATGCAGAAATAAGCACTTTTCCATAAACAAGCTCTAAATCATGTTTGATGCACTCTGGATATCCAATTTTTGCTGTGCTGTGTCTAGGTTGAGATGAAATGAACGCCGTGGACAGTTTTCAGCAAGTTGCAACATTGAAATGCAGAAATAAGCACTTTTCCATAAACAAGCTCTAAATCATGTTTGATGCACTCTGGATATCCAATTTTTGCTGTGCTGTTTATTGAGATGAAATGAACACCGTGGACAGTTTTCAGCAAGTTGCAACATTGAAATGCAGAAATAAGCACTTTTCCATAAACAAGCTCTAAATCATGTTTGATGCACTCTGGATATCCAATTTTTGCTGTGCTGTGTCTAGGTTGAGATGAAATGAACGCCGTGGACAGTTTTCAGCAAGTTGCAACATTGAAATGCAGAAATAAGCACTTTTCCATAAACAAGCTCTAAATCATGTTTGAAGCACTCTGGATAAAAATTTTTTGTGCTGTTTATTCGAGATGTTATGAAAACACTGTGGACTGTTTTCAGCAAGTTGCAACATTGAAATGCAGAAATAAGCACTTTTCCATAAACAAGCTCTAAATCATGTTTGATGCACTCTGGATATCCAATTTTTGCTGTGCTGTGTCTAGGTTGAGATGAAATGAACGCCGTGGACAGTTTTCAGCAAGTTGCAACATTGAAATGCAGAAATAAGCACTTTTCCATAAACAAGCTCTAAATCATGTTTGAAGCACTCTGGATAAAAAATGTTTTTGTTATGTTTATTCGAGATGTTATGAAAACACTGTAGACTGTTTTCAGCAAGTTACAACATTGAAATGCAGAAATAAGCACTTTTCCATAAACAAGCTCTAAATCATGTTTGATGCACTCTGGATATCCAATTTTTGCTGTGCTGTGTCTAGGTTGAGATGAAATGAACGCCGTGGACAGTTTTCAGCAAGTTGCAACATTGAAATGCAGAAATAAGCACTTTTCCATAAACAAGCTCTAAATCATGTTTGAAGCACTCTGGATAAAAAATTTTTTGTTATGTTTATTGAGATGTTATGAACACTGTAGACTGTTTTCAGCAAGTTGCAACATTGAAATGCAGAAATAAGCACTTTTCCATAAACAAGCTCTAAATCATGTTTGATGCACTCTGGATATCCAATTTTTGCTGTGCTGTGTCTAGGTTGAGATGAAATGAACGCCGTGGACAGTTTTCAGCAAGTTGCAACATTGAAATGCAGAAATAAGCACTTTTCCATAAACAAGCTCTAAATCATGTTTGAAGCACTCTGGATAAAAAATTTTTGTTATGTGTCTATTTGAGATGAAATGAAAACCGTGGACAGTTTTCAGCAAGTTGCAACATTGAAATGCAGAAATAAGCACTTTTCCATAAACAAGCTCTAAATCATGTTTGATGCACTCTGGATATCCAATTTTTGCTGTGCTGTGTCTAGGTTGAGATGAAATGAACGCCGTGGACAGTTTTCAGCAAGTTGCAACATTGAAATGCAGAAATAAGCACTTTTCCATAAACAAGCTCTAAATCATGTTTGAAGCACTCTGGATAAAAAATGTTTTTGTTATGTTTATTCGAGATGTTATGAAAACACTGTAGACTGTTTTCAGCAAGTTACAACATTGAAATGCAGAAATAAGCACTTTTCCATAAACAAGCTCTAAATCATGTTTGATGCACTCTGGATATCCAATTTTTGCTGTGCTGTGTCTAGGTTGAGATGAAATGAACGCCGTGGACAGTTTTCAGCAAGTTGCAACATTGAAATGCAGAAATAAGCACTTTTCCATAAACAAGCTCTAAATCATGTTTGAAGCACTCTGGATAAAAATTTTTTGTTATGTTTATTCGAGATGTTATGAAAACCTGTAGACTGTTTTCAGCAAGTTACAACATTGAAATGCAGAAATAAGCACTTTTCCATAAACAAGCTCTAAATCATGTTTGATGCACTCTGGATATCCAATTTTTGCTGTGCTGTGTCTAGGTTGAGATGAAATGAACGCCGTGGACAGTTTTCAGCAAGTTGCAACATTGAAATGCAGAAATAAGCACTTTTCCATAAACAAGCTCTAAATCATGTTTGAAGCACTCTGGATAAAAAATTTTTTGTTATGTTTATTCGAGATGTTATGAACACTGTGGACTGTTTTCAGCAAGTTGCAACATTGAAATGCAGAAATAAGCACTTTTCCATAAACAAGCTCTAAATCATGTTTGATGCACTCTGGATATCCAATTTTTGCTGTGCTGTGTCTAGGTTGAGATGAAATGAACGCCGTGGACAGTTTTCAGCAAGTTGCAACATTGAAATGCAGAAATAAGCACTTTTCCATAAACAAGCTCTAAATCATGTTTGATGCACTCTGGATATCCAATTTTTTGTGCTGTGTCTATTGAGATGAAATGAAACCGTGGACAGTTTTCAGCAAGTTGCAACATTGAAATGCAGAAATAAGCACTTTTCCATAAACAAGCTCTAAATCATGTTTGATGCACTCTGGATATCCAATTTTTGCTGTGCTGTGTCTAGGTTGAGATGAAATGAACGCCGTGGACAGTTTTCAGCAAGTTGCAACATTGAAATGCAGAAATAAGCACTTTTCCATAAACAAGCTCTAAATCATGTTTGATGCACTCTGGATATCCAATTTTTGCTGTGCTGTGTCTATTGAGATGAAATGAACACCGTGGACAGTTTTCAGCAAGTTGCAACATTGAAATGCAGAAATAAGCACTTTTCCATAAACAAGCTCTAAATCATGTTTGATGCACTCTGGATATCCAATTTTTGCTGTGCTGTGTCTAGGTTGAGATGAAATGAACGCCGTGGACAGTTTTCAGCAAGTTGCAACATTGAAATGCAGAAATAAGCACTTTTCCATAAACAAGCTCTAAATCATGTTTGAAGCACTCTGGATAAAAAATTTTTTGTTATGTTTATTCGAGATGTTATGAAAACACTGTGGACAGTTTTCAGCAAGTTGCAACATTGAAATGCAGAAATAAGCACTTTTCCATAAACAAGCTCTAAATCATGTTTGATGCACTCTGGATATCCAATTTTTGCTGTGCTGTGTCTAGGTTGAGATGAAATGAACGCCGTGGACAGTTTTCAGCAAGTTGCAACATTGAAATGCAGAAATAAGCACTTTTCCATAAACAAGCTCTAAATCATGTTTGATGCACTCTGGATAAAAATTTTTGTTATGTTTATTGAGATGAAATGAACACTGTAGACTGTTTTCAGCAAGTTGCAACATTGAAATGCAGAAATAAGCACTTTTCCATAAACAAGCTCTAAATCATGTTTGATGCACTCTGGATATCCAATTTTTGCTGTGCTGTGTCTAGGTTGAGATGAAATGAACGCCGTGGACAGTTTTCAGCAAGTTGCAACATTGAAATGCAGAAATAAGCACTTTTCCATAAACAAGCTCTAAATCATGTTTGAAGCACTCTGGATAAAAATTTTTTGTTATGTTTATTCGAGATGTTATGAAAACACTGTAGACTGTTTTCAGCAAGTTACAACATTGAAATGCAGAAATAAGCACTTTTCCATAAACAAGCTCTAAATCATGTTTGATGCACTCTGGATATCCAATTTTTGCTGTGCTGTGTCTAGGTTGAGATGAAATGAACGCCGTGGACAGTTTTCAGCAAGTTGCAACATTGAAATGCAGAAATAAGCACTTTTCCATAAACAAGCTCTAAATCATGTTTGAAGCACTCTGGATAAAAATTTTTTGTTATGTTTATTCGAGATGTTAAAAACACTGTAGACTGTTTTCAGCAAGTTGCAACATTGAAATGCAGAAATAAGCACTTTTCCATAAACAAGCTCTAAATCATGTTTGATGCACTCTGGATATCCAATTTTTGCTGTGCTGTGTCTAGGTTGAGATGAAATGAACGCCGTGGACAGTTTTCAGCAAGTTGCAACATTGAAATGCAGAAATAAGCACTTTTCCATAAACAAGCTCTAAATCATGTTTGAAGCACTCTGGATAAAAAATTTTTTGTTATGTTTATTCGAGATGTTATGAAAACACTGTAGACTGTTTTCAGCAAGTTACAACATTGAAATGCAGAAATAAGCACTTTTCCATAAACAAGCTCTAAATCATGTTTGATGCACTCTGGATATCCAATTTTTGCTGTGCTGTGTCTAGGTTGAGATGAAATGAACGCCGTGGACAGTTTTCAGCAAGTTGCAACATTGAAATGCAGAAATAAGCACTTTTCCATAAACAAGCTCTAAATCATGTTTGAAGCACTCTGGATAAAAAATGTTTTTGTTATGTTTATTCGAGATGTTATGAAAACACTGTAGACTGTTTTCAGCAAGTTACAACATTGAAATGCAGAAATAAGCACTTTTCCATAAACAAGCTCTAAATCATGTTTGATGCACTCTGGATATCCAATTTTTGCTGTGCTGTGTCTAGGTTGAGATGAAATGAACGCCGTGGACAGTTTTCAGCAAGTTGCAACATTGAAATGCAGAAATAAGCACTTTTCCATAAACAAGCTCTAAATCATGTTTGATGCACTCTGGATATCCAATTTTTGCTGTGCTGTGTCTAGGTTGAGATGAAATGAACGCCGTGGACAGTTTTCAGCAAGTTGCAACATTGAAATGCAGAAATAAGCACTTTTCCATAAACAAGCTCTAAATCATGTTTGAAGCACTCTGGATAAAAAATGTTTTTGTTATGTTTATTCGAGATGTTATGAAAACACTGTAGACTGTTTTCAGCAAGTTACAACATTGAAATGCAGAAATAAGCACTTTTCCATAAACAAGCTCTAAATCATGTTTGATGCACTCTGGATATCCAATTTTTGCTGTGCTGTGTCTAGGTTGAGATGAAATGAACGCCGTGGACAGTTTTCAGCAAGTTGCAACATTGAAATGCAGAAATAAGCACTTTTCCATAAACAAGCTCTAAATCATGTTTGATGCACTCTGGATATCCAATTTTTGCTGTGCTGTGTCTAGGTTGAGATGAAATGAACGCCGTGGACAGTTTTCAGCAAGTTGCAACATTGAAATGCAGAAATAAGCACTTTTCCATAAACAAGCTCTAAATCATGTTTGAAGCACTCTGGATAAAAAATGTTTTTGTTATGTTTATTCGAGATGTTATGAAAACACTGTAGACTGTTTTCAGCAAGTTGCAACATTGAAATGCAGAAATAAGCACTTTTCCATAAACAAGCTCTAAATCATGTTTGATGCACTCTGGATATCCAATTTTTGCTGTGCTGTGTCTAGGTTGAGATGAAATGAACGCCGTGGACAGTTTTCAGCAAGTTGCAACATTGAAATGCAGAAATAAGCACTTTTCCATAAACAAGCTCTAAATCATGTTTGAAGCACTCTGGATAAAAAATGTTTTTGTTATGTTTATTCGAGATGTTATGAAAACACTGTAGACTGTTTTCAGCAAGTTACAACATTGAAATGCAGAAATAAGCACTTTTCCATAAACAAGCTCTAAATCATGTTTGATGCACTCTGGATATCCAATTTTTGCTGTGCTGTGTCTAGGTTGAGATGAAATGAACGCCGTGGACAGTTTTCAGCAAGTTGCAACATTGAAATGCAGAAATAAGCACTTTTCCATAAACAAGCTCTAAATCATGTTTGAAGCACTCTGGATAAAAAATGTTTTTGTTATGTTTATTCGAGATGTTATGAAAACACTGTAGACTGTTTTCAGCAAGTTACAACATTGAAATGCAGAAATAAGCACTTTTCCATAAACAAGCTCTAAATCATGTTTGATGCACTCTGGATATCCAATTTTTGCTGTGCTGTGTCTAGGTTGAGATGAAATGAACGCCGTGGACAGTTTTCAGCAAGTTGCAACATTGAAATGCAGAAATAAGCACTTTTCCATAAACAAGCTCTAAATCATGTTTGAAGCACTCTGGATAAAAAATGTTTTTGTTATGTTTATTCGAGATGTTATGAAAACACTGTAGACTGTTTTCAGCAAGTTACAACATTGAAATGCAGAAATAAGCACTTTTCCATAAACAAGCTCTAAATCATGTTTGATGCACTCTGGATATCCAATTTTTGCTGTGCTGTGTCTAGGTTGAGATGAAATGAACGCCGTGGACAGTTTTCAGCAAGTTGCAACATTGAAATGCAGAAATAAGCACTTTTCCATAAACAAGCTCTAAATCATGTTTGAAGCACTCTGGATAAAAAATGTTTTTGTTATGTTTATTCGAGATGTTATGAACACTGTAGACTGTTTTCAGCAAGTTACAACATTGAAATGCAGAAATAAGCACTTTTCCATAAACAAGCTCTAAATCATGTTTGATGCACTCTGGATATCCAATTTTTGCTGTGCTGTGTCTAGGTTGAGATGAAATGAACGCCGTGGACAGTTTTCAGCAAGTTGCAACATTGAAATGCAGAAATAAGCACTTTTCCATAAACAAGCTCTAAATCATGTTTGATGCACTCTGGATAAAAAATTTTTTGTTATGTTCTATTCGAGATGAAATGAAAACCGTGGACAGTTTTCAGCAAGTTGCAACATTGAAATGCAGAAATAAGCACTTTTCCATAAACAAGCTCTAAATCATGTTTGATGCACTCTGGATATCCAATTTTTGCTGTGCTGTGTCTAGGTTGAGATGAAATGAACGCCGTGGACAGTTTTCAGCAAGTTGCAACATTGAAATGCAGAAATAAGCACTTTTCCATAAACAAGCTCTAAATCATGTTTGATGCACTCTGGATATCCAATTTTTGCTGTGCTGTGTCTAGGTTGAGATGAAATGAACGCCGTGGACAGTTTTCAGCAAGTTGCAACATTGAAATGCAGAAATAAGCACTTTTCCATAAACAAGCTCTAAATCATGTTTGAAGCACTCTGGATAAAAAATGTTTTTGTTATGTTTATTCGAGATGTTATGAAAACACTGTAGACTGTTTTCAGCAAGTTACAACATTGAAATGCAGAAATAAGCACTTTTCCATAAACAAGCTCTAAATCATGTTTGATGCACTCTGGATATCCAATTTTTGCTGTGCTGTGTCTAGGTTGAGATGAAATGAACGCCGTGGACAGTTTTCAGCAAGTTGCAACATTGAAATGCAGAAATAAGCACTTTTCCATAAACAAGCTCTAAATCATGTTTGATGCACTCTGGATAAAAAATTTTTTGTGCTGTTTATTCGAGATGTTATGAAAACACGTGGACTGTTTTCAGCAAGTTGCAACATTGAAATGCAGAAATAAGCACTTTTCCATAAACAAGCTCTAAATCATGTTTGATGCACTCTGGATATCCAATTTTTGCTGTGCTGTGTCTAGGTTGAGATGAAATGAACGCCGTGGACAGTTTTCAGCAAGTTGCAACATTGAAATGCAGAAATAAGCACTTTTCCATAAACAAGCTCTAAATCATGTTTGAAGCACTCTGGATAAAAAATGTTTTTGTTATGTTTATTCGAGATGTTATGAAAACACTGTAGACTGTTTTCAGCAAGTTACAACATTGAAATGCAGAAATAAGCACTTTTCCATAAACAAGCTCTAAATCATGTTTGATGCACTCTGGATATCCAATTTTTGCTGTGCTGTGTCTAGGTTGAGATGAAATGAACGCCGTGGACAGTTTTCAGCAAGTTGCAACATTGAAATGCAGAAATAAGCACTTTTCCATAAACAAGCTCTAAATCATGTTTGATGCACTCTGGATATCCAATTTTTGCTGTGCTGTGTCTAGGTTGAGATGAAATGAACGCCGTGGACAGTTTTCAGCAAGTTGCAACATTGAAATGCAGAAATAAGCACTTTTCCATAAACAAGCTCTAAATCATGTTTGAAGCACTCTGGATAAAAAATGTTTTTGTTATGTTTATTCGAGATGTTATGAAAACACTGTAGACTGTTTTCAGCAAGTTACAACATTGAAATGCAGAAATAAGCACTTTTCCATAAACAAGCTCTAAATCATGTTTGATGCACTCTGGATATCCAATTTTTGCTGTGCTGTGTCTAGGTTGAGATGAAATGAACGCCGTGGACAGTTTTCAGCAAGTTGCAACATTGAAATGCAGAAATAAGCACTTTTCCATAAACAAGCTCTAAATCATGTTTGAAGCACTCTGGATAAAAAATTTTTGCTGTGCTGTGTCTATTGAGATGAAATGAAAACCGTGGACTGTTTTCAGCAAGTTGCAACATTGAAATGCAGAAATAAGCACTTTTCCATAAACAAGCTCTAAATCATGTTTGATGCACTCTGGATATCCAATTTTTTGTGTGCTGTGTCTATTGAGATGAAATGAACACCGTGGACAGTTTTCAGCAAGTTGCAACATTGAAATGCAGAAATAAGCACTTTTCCATAAACAAGCTCTAAATCATGTTTGATGCACTCTGGATATCCAATTTTTGCTGTGCTGTGTCTAGGTTGAGATGAAATGAACGCCGTGGACAGTTTTCAGCAAGTTGCAACATTGAAATGCAGAAATAAGCACTTTTCCATAAACAAGCTCTAAATCATGTTTGATGCACTCTGGATAAAAAATTTTTTGTGCTGTTTATTGAGATGAAATGAACACTGTGGACAGTTTTCAGCAAGTTGCAACATTGAAATGCAGAAATAAGCACTTTTCCATAAACAAGCTCTAAATCATGTTTGATGCACTCTGGATATCCAATTTTTGCTGTGCTGTGTCTAGGTTGAGATGAAATGAACGCCGTGGACAGTTTTCAGCAAGTTGCAACATTGAAATGCAGAAATAAGCACTTTTCCATAAACAAGCTCTAAATCATGTTTGAAGCACTCTGGATAAAAAATGTTTTTGTTATGTTTATTCGAGATGTTATGAAAACACTGTAGACTGTTTTCAGCAAGTTACAACATTGAAATGCAGAAATAAGCACTTTTCCATAAACAAGCTCTAAATCATGTTTGATGCACTCTGGATATCCAATTTTTGCTGTGCTGTGTCTAGGTTGAGATGAAATGAACGCCGTGGACAGTTTTCAGCAAGTTGCAACATTGAAATGCAGAAATAAGCACTTTTCCATAAACAAGCTCTAAATCATGTTTGAAGCACTCTGGATAAAAAATTTTTTGTTATGTTTATTCGAGATGTTATGAAAACACTGTAGACTGTTTTCAGCAAGTTACAACATTGAAATGCAGAAATAAGCACTTTTCCATAAACAAGCTCTAAATCATGTTTGATGCACTCTGGATATCCAATTTTTGCTGTGCTGTGTCTAGGTTGAGATGAAATGAACGCCGTGGACAGTTTTCAGCAAGTTGCAACATTGAAATGCAGAAATAAGCACTTTTCCATAAACAAGCTCTAAATCATGTTTGAAGCACTCTGGATAAAAAATTTTTTGTGCTGTTCTATTGAGATGTTATGAAACGTGGACAGTTTTCAGCAAGTTGCAACATTGAAATGCAGAAATAAGCACTTTTCCATAAACAAGCTCTAAATCATGTTTGATGCACTCTGGATATCCAATTTTTGCTGTGCTGTGTCTAGGTTGAGATGAAATGAACGCCGTGGACAGTTTTCAGCAAGTTGCAACATTGAAATGCAGAAATAAGCACTTTTCCATAAACAAGCTCTAAATCATGTTTGATGCACTCTGGATATCCAATTTTTGCTGTGCTGTGTCTAGGTTGAGATGAAATGAACGCCGTGGACAGTTTTCAGCAAGTTGCAACATTGAAATGCAGAAATAAGCACTTTTCCATAAACAAGCTCTAAATCATGTTTGAAGCACTCTGGATAAAAAATTTTTTGTTATGTTATTCGAGATGTTATGAAACACTGTAGACTGTTTTCAGCAAGTTACAACATTGAAATGCAGAAATAAGCACTTTTCCATAAACAAGCTCTAAATCATGTTTGATGCACTCTGGATATCCAATTTTTGCTGTGCTGTGTCTAGGTTGAGATGAAATGAACGCCGTGGACAGTTTTCAGCAAGTTGCAACATTGAAATGCAGAAATAAGCACTTTTCCATAAACAAGCTCTAAATCATGTTTGAAGCACTCTGGATAAAAATGTTTTTGTTATGTTTATTCGAGATGTTATGAAACACTGTAGACTGTTTTCAGCAAGTTGCAACATTGAAATGCAGAAATAAGCACTTTTCCATAAACAAGCTCTAAATCATGTTTGATGCACTCTGGATATCCAATTTTTGCTGTGCTGTGTCTAGGTTGAGATGAAATGAACGCCGTGGACAGTTTTCAGCAAGTTGCAACATTGAAATGCAGAAATAAGCACTTTTCCATAAACAAGCTCTAAATCATGTTTGAAGCACTCTGGATAAAAAATTTTTTGTTATGTTTATTCGAGATGTTATGAAAACACTGTAGACTGTTTTCAGCAAGTTACAACATTGAAATGCAGAAATAAGCACTTTTCCATAAACAAGCTCTAAATCATGTTTGATGCACTCTGGATATCCAATTTTTGCTGTGCTGTGTCTAGGTTGAGATGAAATGAACGCCGTGGACAGTTTTCAGCAAGTTGCAACATTGAAATGCAGAAATAAGCACTTTTCCATAAACAAGCTCTAAATCATGTTTGAAGCACTCTGGATAAAAAATTTTTTGTTATGTTTATTGAGATGTTATGAAAACACGTAGACTGTTTTCAGCAAGTTGCAACATTGAAATGCAGAAATAAGCACTTTTCCATAAACAAGCTCTAAATCATGTTTGATGCACTCTGGATATCCAATTTTTGCTGTGCTGTGTCTAGGTTGAGATGAAATGAACGCCGTGGACAGTTTTCAGCAAGTTGCAACATTGAAATGCAGAAATAAGCACTTTTCCATAAACAAGCTCTAAATCATGTTTGATGCACTCTGGATATCCAATTTTTGCTGTGCTGTGTCTAGGTTGAGATGAAATGAACGCCGTGGACAGTTTTCAGCAAGTTGCAACATTGAAATGCAGAAATAAGCACTTTTCCATAAACAAGCTCTAAATCATGTTTGAAGCACTCTGGATAAAAAATTTTTTGTTATGTTTATTCGAGATGTTATGAAAACACTGTAGACTGTTTTCAGCAAGTTACAACATTGAAATGCAGAAATAAGCACTTTTCCATAAACAAGCTCTAAATCATGTTTGATGCACTCTGGATATCCAATTTTTGCTGTGCTGTGTCTAGGTTGAGATGAAATGAACGCCGTGGACAGTTTTCAGCAAGTTGCAACATTGAAATGCAGAAATAAGCACTTTTCCATAAACAAGCTCTAAATCATGTTTGAAGCACTCTGGATAAAAAATTTTTTTGTTATGTTTATTCGAGATGTTATGAAAACACTGTAGACTGTTTTCAGCAAGTTACAACATTGAAATGCAGAAATAAGCACTTTTCCATAAACAAGCTCTAAATCATGTTTGATGCACTCTGGATATCCAATTTTTGCTGTGCTGTGTCTAGGTTGAGATGAAATGAACGCCGTGGACAGTTTTCAGCAAGTTGCAACATTGAAATGCAGAAATAAGCACTTTTCCATAAACAAGCTCTAAATCATGTTTGAAGCACTCTGGATAAAAATGTTTTTGTTATGTTTATTCGAGATGTTATGAAAACACTGTGGACAGTTTTCAGCAATTTGCAACATTGAAATGCAGAAATAAGCACTTTTCCATAAACAAGCTCTAAATCATGTTTGATGCACTCTGGATATCCAATTTTTGCTGTGCTGTGTCTAGGTTGAGATGAAATGAACGCCGTGGACAGTTTTCAGCAAGTTGCAACATTGAAATGCAGAAATAAGCACTTTTCCATAAACAAGCTCTAAATCATGTTTGAAGCACTCTGGATAAAAAATGTTTTTGTTATGTTTATTGAGATGTTATGAAAACACTGTAGACTGTTTTCAGCAAGTTACAACATTGAAATGCAGAAATAAGCACTTTTCCATAAACAAGCTCTAAATCATGTTTGATGCACTCTGGATATCCAATTTTTGCTGTGCTGTGTCTAGGTTGAGATGAAATGAACGCCGTGGACAGTTTTCAGCAAGTTGCAACATTGAAATGCAGAAATAAGCACTTTTCCATAAACAAGCTCTAAATCATGTTTGAAGCACTCTGGATAAAAAATGTTTTTGTTATGTTTATTCGAGATGTTATGAAAACACTGTAGACTGTTTTCAGCAAGTTACAACATTGAAATGCAGAAATAAGCACTTTTCCATAAACAAGCTCTAAATCATGTTTGATGCACTCTGGATATCCAATTTTTGCTGTGCTGTGTCTAGGTTGAGATGAAATGAACGCCGTGGACAGTTTTCAGCAAGTTGCAACATTGAAATGCAGAAATAAGCACTTTTCCATAAACAAGCTCTAAATCATGTTTGATGCACTCTGGATAAAAAATTTTTGCTGTGCTGTGTCTAGGTTGAGATGAATGAACGCCGTGGACAGTTTTCAGCAAGTTGCAACATTGAAATGCAGAAATAAGCACTTTTCCATAAACAAGCTCTAAATCATGTTTGAAGCACTCTGGATAAAAAATTTTTTGTGCTGTGTCTAGGTTGAGATGAATGAACGCCGTGGACAGTTTTCAGCAAGTTGCAACATTGAAATGCAGAAATAAGCACTTTTCCATAAACAAGCTCTAAATCATGTTTGATGCACTCTGGATATCCAATTTTTGCTGTGCTGTGTCTAGGTTGAGATGAAATGAACGCCGTGGACAGTTTTCAGCAAGTTGCAACATTGAAATGCAGAAATAAGCACTTTTCCATAAACAAGCTCTAAATCATGTTTGAAGCACTCTGGATAAAAAATGTTTTTGTTATGTTTATTCGAGATGTTATGAAAACACTGTAGATTGTTTTCAGCAAGTTACAACATTGAAATGCAGAAATAAGCACTTTTCCATAAACAAGCTCTAAATCATGTTTGATGCACTCTGGATATCCAATTTTGCTGTGCTGTGTCTAGGTTGAGATGAAATGAACGCCGTGGACAGTTTTCAGCAAGTTGCAACATTGAAATGCAGAAATAAGCACTTTTCCATAAACAGCTCTAAATCATGTTTGAAGCACTCTGGATAAAAAATGTTTTTGTTATGTTTATTTGAGATGTTATGAAAACACTGTAGATTGTTTTCAGCAAGTTACAACATTGAAATGCAGAAATAAGCAGTTTTCCATAAACAAGCTCTAAAATCATGTTTGATGCACATCTGGATATCCAATTCTAGCAGTGCTGTGTCTAGGTTGAGATGAAATGAACGCCGTGGACAGTTTTCCAGCAAGTTGAAACATTGAAATGCAGAAATAAAGCACTATTCCATAAACAAGCTCTAAATCATGTTTGATGCACTCTGGATATCCAATTTTTGCTGTGCTGTGTCTAGGTTGAGATGAAATGAACGCCGTGGACAGTTTTCAGCAAGTTGCAACATTGAAAATGCAGAAATAAGCACTTTTCCATAAACAAGCTCTAAATCATGTTTGAAGCACTCTGGATAAAAAAATGTTTTTGTTATGTTTATTTGAGATGTTATGAAAACACTGTAGATTGTTTTCAGCAAGTTACAACATTGAAATGCAGAAATAAGCACTTTTCCATAAACAAGCTCTAAATCATGTTTGATGCACTCTGGATATCCAATTTTTGCTGTGCTGTGTCTAGGTTGAGATGAAATGAACGCCGTGGACAGTTTTCAGCAAGTTGCAACATTGAAATGCAGAAATAAGCACTTTTCCATAAACAAGCTCTAAATCATGTTTGAAGCACTCTGGATAAAAAATGTTTTTGTTATGTTTATTTGAGATGTTATGAAAACACTGTAGATTGTTTTCAGCAAGTTACAACATTGAAATGCAGAAATAAGCACTTTTCCATAAACAAGCTCTAAATCATGTTTGATGCACTCTGGATATCCAATTTTAGCATGTGCTGTGTCTAGGTTGAGATGAAATGAACGCCGTGGACAGTTTTCAGCAAGTTGCAACATTGAAATGCAGAAATAAGCACTTTTCCAATAAACAAGCTCTAAAGTCAGTGTTGGAAGCACTCGGATGGAGAAAAAATGTTGTTTTGTTGATGTGTATTGATGATGTTATGAAAACAATCTAGATTGTTGTTGTCAGCAAGTTAGAACATTGAAATGCAGAAAATAAGTCAGTTTTCCATAAACAAGCTCTAAAATCATGTTTGATGCACTCGGGATATGCCAATTCTAGCAGTGCTGTGTCTGGTTGAGATGAAATGAACGCCGTGGACAGTTTGTCACATTCAGCAAGTTGAAACATTGAAATGCAGAAATAAGCACACTATTTCCATAAACAGTCTCTAAATCATGTTGATGCACGCTGGATTCCGAATTTTTGGCCTGTGCTGTGTCTAGGTTGAGATGAAATGAACGCCGTGGACAGTTTTCAGCCAAGTTGCAACATTGAAATGCAGAAATAAGCACTTTTCCAATAAACAAGCTCTAAATCATGTTTGAAGCACTCTGGATAAAAAATGTTTTTGTTATGTTTATTTGAGATGTTATGAAAACACTGTAGATTGTTTTCAGCAAGTTAGAACATTGAAATGCATAAATAAGCACTTTTCCATAAACAAGCTCTAAATCATTGTTTGATGCACTCTGGATATCCATTCTGCAGTGCTGTGTCTAGGTTGAGATGAAATGAACGCCGTGGACAGTTTTCAGCAAGTTGCAACATTGAAATGCAGAAATAAGCACTATTTCCATAAACAAAGCTCTAAATCATGTTGAATGCACTCTGGATGTCCAATTTTTGCTGTGCTGTGGTCTAGGTTGAGATGAAATGAACGCCGTGGACAGTTTTCAGCAAGATGCAACATTGAAATGCAGAATAGAGCACTTTTTCCATAAACAAGCTCTAAACATGTTTGAAGCACTCTGGATAAAAAAATGTTTTTGTTATGTTATTTGAGATGTTATGAAATACACTGTAGATTGTTTTCAGCAAGTTAGAACATTGAAATGCAGAAATAAGCACTTTTCCATAAACAAGCTCTAAATCATGTTTGATGCACTCTGGATATCCAATTCTAGCAGTGCTGTGTCTAGGTTGAGATGAAATGAACGCCGTGGACAGTTTTCAGCAAGTTGCAACATTGAAATGCAGAAATAAGCACTTTTCCATAAACAAGCTCTAAATCATGTTTGATGCACTCTGGATATCCAATTTTTGCTGTGCTGTGTCTAGTTGAGATGTAAATGAACGCCGTGGACAGTTTTCAGCAAGTTGCAACATTGAAATGCAGAAATAAGCACTTTTCCATAAACAAGCTCTAAATCATGTTTTGATGCACTCTGGATATCCAATTTTTGCTGTGCTGTGTCTAGGTTGAGATGAAATGAACGCCGTGGACAGTTTTCAGCAAGTTGCAACATTGAAATGCAGAAATGAGCACTTTTCCATAAACAAGCTCTAAAATCATGTTTGAAGCACTCTGGATAAAAAATGTTTTTGTTATGTTTATTTGAGATGTTATGAAAAACACTGTAGATTGTTTTCAGCAAGTTTACAACATTGAAATGCAGAAATAAGCACTTTTCCATAAACAAGCTCTAAATCATGTTTGATGCACTCTGGATATCCAATTCTAGCAGTGCTGTGTCTAGGTTGAGATGAAATGAACGCCGTGGACAGTTTTCAGCAAGTTGCAACATTGAAATGCAGAAATAAGCACTTTTCCATAAACAAGCTCTAAATCATGTTTGAAGCACTCTGGATAAAAAAATGTTTTTGTTATGTTTATTTGAGATGTTATGAAAACACTGTAGATTGTTTTCAGCAAGTTACAACATTGAAATGCAGAAATAAGCACTTTTCCATAAACAAGCTCTAAATCATGTTTGATGCACTCTGGATATCCAATTTTTGCTGTGCTGTGTCTAGGTTGAGATGAAATGAACGCCGTGGACAGTTTTCAGCAAGTTGCAACATTGAAATGCAGAAATAAGCACTTTTCCATAAACAAGCTCTAAATCATGTTTGAAGCACTCTGGATAAAAAAATGTTTTTGTTATGTTTATTTGAGATGTTATGAAAACACTGTAGATTGTTTTCAGCAAGTTAGAACATTGAAATGCAGAAATAAGCACTTTTCCATAAACAAGCTCTAAATCATGTTTGATGCACTCTGGATATCCAATTCTAGCAGTGCTGTGTCTAGGTTGAGATGAAATGAACGCCGTGGACAGTTTTCAGCAAGTTGAAACATTGAAATGCAGAAATAAGCACTATTCCATAAACAAGCTCTAAATCATGTTTGATGCACTCTGGATATCCAATTTTTGCTGTGCTGTGTCTAGGTTGAGATGAAATGAACGCCGTGGACAGTTTTCAGCAAGTTGCAACATTGAAATGCAGAAATAAGCACTTTTCCATAAACAAGCTCTAAATCATGTTTGAAGCACTCTGGATAAAAAAATGTTTTTGTTATGTTTATTTGAGATGTTATGAAAACACTGTAGATTGTTTTCAGCAAGTTAGAACATTGAAATGCAGAAATAAGCAGTTTTCCATAAACAAGCTCTAAATCATGTTTGATGCACTCTGGATATCCAATTTTGCTGTGCTGTGTCTAGGTTGAGATGAAATGAACGCCGTGGACAGTTTTCAGCAAGTTGCAACATTGAAATGCAGAAATAAGCACTTTTCCATAAACAAGCTCTAAATCATGTTTGAAGCACTCTGGATAAAAAAATGTTTTTGTTATGTTTATTTGAGATGTTATGAAAACACTGTAGATTGTTTTCAGCAAGTTACAACATTGAAATGCAGAAATAAGCACTTTTCCATAAACAAGCTCTAAATCATGTTTGATGCACTCTGGATATCCAATTCTTGCAGTGCTGTGTCTAGGTTGAGATGAAATGAACGCCGTGGACAGTTTTCAGCAAGTTGCAACATTGAAATGCAGAAATAAGCACTTTTCCATAAACAAGCTCTAAATCATGTTTGAAGCACTCTGGATAAAAAAATGTTTTTGTTATGTTTATTTGAGATGTTATGAAAACACTGTAGATTGTTTTCAGCAAGTTACAACATTGAAATGCAGAAATAAGCACTTTTCCATAAACAAGCTCTAAATCATGTTTGATGCACTCTGGATATCCAATTTCTAGCAGTGCTGTGTCTAGGTTGAGATGAAATGAACGCCGTGGACAGTTTTCAGCAAGTTGCAACATTGAAATGCAGAAATAAGCACTTTTCCATAAACAAGCTCTAAATCATGTTTGATGCACTCTGGATGTCCAATTTTGCTGTGCTGTGTCTAGGTTGAGATGAAATGAACGCCGTGGACAGTTTTCAGCAAGATTGCAACATTGAAATGCAGAAATGAGCACTTTTCCATAAACAAGCTCTAAATCATGTTTGAAGCACTCTGGATAAAAAAATGTTTTTGTTATGTTTATTTGAGATGTTATGAAAACACTGTAGATTGTTTTCAGCAAGTTAGAACATTGAAATGCATAAATAAGCACTTTTCCATAAACAAGCTCTAAATCATGTTTGATGCACTCTGGATATCCAATTCTAGCAGTGCTGTGTCTAGGTTGAGATGAAATGAACGCCGTGGACAGTTTTCAGCAAGTTGCAACATTGAAATGCAGAAATAAGCACTTTTCCATAAACAAGCTCTAAATCATGTTTGATGCACTCTGGATATCCAATTTTTGCTGTGCTGTGTCTAGGTTGAGATGAAATGAACGCCGTGGACAGTTTTCAGCAAGTTGCAACATTGAAATGCAGAAATAAGCACTTTTCCATAAACAAGCTCTAAATCATGTTTGAAGCACTCTGGATAAAAAAATGTTTTTGTTATGTTTATTTGAGATGTTATGAAAACACTGTAGATTGTTTTCAGCAAGTTACAACATTGAAATGCAGAAATAAGCACTTTTCCATAAACAAGCTCTAAATCATGTTTGATGCACTCTGGATATCCAATTTTGCTGTGCTGTGTCTAGGTTGAGATGAAATGAACGCCGTGGACAGTTTTCAGCAAGTTGCAACATTGAAATGCAGAAATAAGCACTTTTCCATAAACAAGCTCTAAATCATGTTTGAAGCACTCTGGATAAAAAAATGTTTTTGTTATGTTTATTTGAGATGTTATGAAAACACTGTAGATTGTTTTCAGCAAGTTACAACATTGAAATGCAGAAATAAGCACTTTTCCATAAACAAGCTCTAAATCATGTTTGATGCACTCTGGATATCCAATTTTTGCTGTGCTGTGTCTAGGTTGAGATGAAATGAACGCCGTGGACAGTTTTCAGCAAGTTGCAACATTGAAATGCAGAAATAAGCACTTTTCCAATAAACAAGCTCTAAATCATGTTTGAAGCACTCTGGATAAAAAAATGTTTTTGTTATGTTTATTTGAGATGTTATGAAAACACTGTAGATTGTTTTCAGCAAGTTAGAACATTGAAATGCAGAAATAAGCACTTTTCCATAAACAAGCTCTAAATCATGTTTGATGCACTCTGGATATCCAATTTTAGCAGTGCTGTGTCTAGGTTGAGATGAAATGAACGCCGTGGACAGTTTTCAGCAAGTTGCAACATTGAAATGCAGAAATAAGCACTTTTCCATAAACAAGCTCTAAATCATGTTTGATGCACTCTGGATAGTCCAATTTTTGCTGTGCTGTGTCTAGGTTGAGATGAAATGAACGCCGTGGACAGTTTTCAGCAAGTTGCAACATTGAAATGCAGAAATAAGCACTTTTCCATAAACAAGCTCTAAATCATGTTTGAAGCACTCTGGATAAAAAAATGTTTTTGTTATGTTTATTTGAGATGTTATGAAAACACTGTAGATTGTTTTCAGCAAGTTAGAACATTGAAATGCAGAAATAAGCACTTTTCCATAAACAAGCTCTAAATCATGTTTGATGCACTCTGGATATCCAATTCTAGCAGTGCTGTGTCTAGGTTGAGATGAAATGAACGCCGTGGACAGTTTTCAGCAAGTTGCAACATTGAAATGCAGAAATAAGCACTTTTCCATAAACAAGCTCTAAATCATGTTTGAAGCACTCTGGATAAAAAAATGTTTTTGTTATGTTTATTTGAGATGTTATGAAAACACTGTAGATTGTTTTCAGCAAGTTACAACATTGAAATGCATAAATAAGCACTTTTCCATAAACAAGCTCTAAATCATGTTTGATGCACTCTGGATATCCAATTTTTGCTGTGCTGTGTCTAGGTTGAGATGAAATGAACGCCGTGGACAGTTTTCAGCAAGTTGCAACATTGAAATGCAGAAATAAGCACTTTTCCAATAAACAAGCTCTAAATCATGTTTGAAGCACTCTGGATAAAAAAATGTTTTTGTTATGTTTATTTGAGATGTTATGAAAACACTGTAGATTGTTTTCAGCAAGTTACAACATTGAAATGCAGAAATAAGCACTTTTCCATAAACAAGCTCTAAATCATGTTTGATGCACTCTGGATATCCAATTCTAGCAGTGCTGTGTCTAGGTTGAGATGAAATGAACGCCGTGGACAGTTTTCAGCAAGTTGCAACATTGAAATGCAGAAATAAGCACTTTTCCATAAACAAGCTCTAAATCATGTTTGATGCACTCTGGATGTCCAATTTTTGCTGTGCTGTGTCTAGGTTGAGATGAAATGAACGCCGTGGACAGTTTTCAGCAAGTTGCAACATTGAAATGCAGAAATGAAGCACTTTTCCATAAACAAGCTCTAAATCATGTTTGAAGCACTCTGGATAAAAAAATGTTTTTGTTATGTTTATTTGAGATGTTATGAAAACACTGTAGATTGTTTTCAGCAAGTTAGAACATTGAAATGCATAAATAAGCACTTTTCCATAAACAAGCTCTAAATCATGTTTGATGCACTCTGGATATCCAATTTCTAGCTGTGCTGTGTCTAGGTTGAGATGAAATGAACGCCGTGGACAGTTTTCAGCAAGTTGCAACATTGAAATGCAGAAATAAGCACTTTTCCATAAACAAGCTCTAAATCATGTTTGATGCACTCTGGATATCCAATTTTTGCTGTGCTGTGTCTAGGTTGAGATGAAATGAACGCCGTGGACAGTTTTCAGCAAGTTGCAACATTGAAATGCAGAAATAAGCACTTTTCCATAAACAAGCTCTAAATCATGTTTGAAGCACTCTGGATAAAAAAATGTTTTTGTTATGTTTATTTGAGATGTTATGAAAACACTGTAGATTGTTTTCAGCAAGTTAGAACATTGAAATGCAGAAATAAGCACTTTTCCATAAACAAGCTCTAAATCATGTTTGATGCACTCTGGATATCCAATTCTAGCAGTGCTGTGTCTAGGTTGAGATGAAATGAACGCCGTGGACAGTTTTCAGCAAGTTGCAACATTGAAATGCAGAAATAAGCACTTTTCCATAAACAAGCTCTAAATCATGTTTGAAGCACTCTGGATAAAAAAATGTTTTTGTTATGTTTATTTGAGATGTTATGAAAACACTGTAGATTGTTTTCAGCAAGTTAGAACATTGAAATGCATAAATAAGCACTTTTCCATAAACAAGCTCTAAATCATGTTTGATGCACTCTGGATATCCAATTTTTGCTGTGCTGTGTCTAGGTTGAGATGAAATGAACGCCGTGGACAGTTTTCAGCAAGTTGCAACATTGAAATGCAGAAATAAGCACTTTTCCAATAAACAAGCTCTAAATCATGTTTGAAGCACTCTGGATAAAAAAATGTTTTTGTTATGTTTATTTGAGATGTTATGAAAACACTGTAGATTGTTTTCAGCAAGTTACAACATTGAAATGCAGAAATAAGCACTTTTCCATAAACAAGCTCTAAATCATGTTTGATGCACTCTGGATGTCCAATTTTTGCTGTGCTGTGTCTAGGTTGAGATGAAATGAACGCCGTGGACAGTTTTCAGCAAGTTGCAACATTGAAATGCAGAAATAAGCACTTTTCCATAAACAAGCTCTAA
Source organism: Oncorhynchus kisutch (assembly GCF_002021735.2). Classification (NCBI taxonomy): domain Eukaryota; kingdom Metazoa; phylum Chordata; class Actinopteri; order Salmoniformes; family Salmonidae; genus Oncorhynchus; species Oncorhynchus kisutch. The sequence continues at coordinate 34,499 of NW_022261991.1, forward strand.
ATCATGTTTGAAGCACTCTGGATAAAAAAATGTTTTTGTTATGTTTATTTGAGATGTTATGAAAACACTGTAGATTGTTTTCAGCAAGTTACAACATTGAAATGCAGAAATAAGCACTTTTCCATAAACAAGCTCTAAATCATGTTTGATGCACTCTGGATATCCAATTTCTAGCAGTGCTGTGTCTAGGTTGAGATGAAATGAACGCCGTGGACAGTTTTCAGCAAGTTGCAACATTGAAATGCAGAAATAAGCACTTTTCCATAAACAAGCTCTAAATCATGTTTGAAGCACTCTGGATAAAAAAATGTTTTTGTTATGTTTATTTGAGATGTTATGAAAACACTGTAGATTGTTTTCAGCAAGTTAGAACATTGAAATGCATAAATAAGCACTTTTCCATAAACAAGCTCTAAATCATGTTTGATGCACTCTGGATATCCAATTTTTGCTGTGCTGTGTCTAGGTTGAGATGAAATGAACGCCGTGGACAGTTTTCAGCAAGTTGCAACATTGAAATGCAGAAATAAGCACTTTTCCAATAAACAAGCTCTAAATCATGTTTGAAGCACTCTGGATAAAAAAATGTTTTTGTTATGTTTATTTGAGATGTTATGAAAACACTGTAGATTGTTTTCAGCAAGTTACAACATTGAAATGCAGAAATAAGCACTTTTCCATAAACAAGCTCTAAATCATGTTTGATGCACTCTGGATATCCAATTCTAGCAGTGCTGTGTCTAGGTTGAGATGAAATGAACGCCGTGGACAGTTTTCAGCAAGTTGCAACATTGAAATGCAGAAATAAGCACTTTTCCATAAACAAGCTCTAAATCATGTTTGATGCACTCTGGATATCCAATTTCTAGCTGTGCTGTGTCTAGGTTGAGATGAAATGAACGCCGTGGACAGTTTTCAGCAAGTTGCAACATTGAAATGCAGAAATAAGCACTTTTCCATAAGCAAGCTCTAAATCATGTTTGAAGCACTCTGGATAAAAAAATGTTTTTGTTATGTTTATTTGAGATGTTATGAAAACACTGTAGATTGTTTTCAGCAAGTTAGAACATTGAAATGCAGAAATAAGCACTTTTCCATAAACAAGCTCTAAATCATGTTTGATGCACTCTGGATATCCAATTTTTGCTGTGCTGTGTCTAGGTTGAGATGAAATGAACGCCGTGGACAGTTTTCAGCAAGTTGCAACATTGAAATGCAGAAATAAGCACTTTTCCATAAACAAGCTCTAAATCATGTTTGAAGCACTCTGGATAAAAAAATGTTTTTGTTATGTTTATTTGAGATGTTATGAAAACACTGTAGATTGTTTTCAGCAAGTTACAACATTGAAATGCAGAAATAAGCACTTTTCCATAAACAAGCTCTAAATCATGTTTGATGCACTCTGGATATCCAATTTCTAGCAGTGCTGTGTCTAGGTTGAGATGAAATGAACGCCGTGGACAGTTTTCAGCAAGTTGCAACATTGAAATGCAGAAATAAGCACTTTTCCATAAACAAGCTCTAAATCATGTTTGATGCACTCTGGATATCCAATTTTGCTGTGCTGTGTCTAGGTTGAGATGAAATGAACGCCGTGGACAGTTTTCAGCAAGTTGCAACATTGAAATGCAGAAATAAGCACTTTTCCATAAACAAGCTCTAAATCATGTTTGAAGCACTCTGGATAAAAAAATGTTTTTGTTATGTTTATTTGAGATGTTATGAAAACACTGTAGATTGTTTTCAGCAAGTTACAACATTGAAATGCAGAAATAAGCACTTTTCCATAAACAAGCTCTAAATCATGTTTGATGCACTCTGGATGTCCAATTTTTGCTGTGCTGTGTCTAGGTTGAGATGAAATGAACGCCGTGGACAGTTTTCAGCAAGTTGCAACATTGAAATGCAGAAATGAGCACTTTTCCATAAACAAGCTCTAAATCATGTTTGAAGCACTCTGGATAAAAAAATGTTTTTGTTATGTTTATTTGAGATGTTATGAAAACACTGTAGATTGTTTTCAGCAAGTTACAACATTGAAATGCAGAAATAAGCACTTTTCCATAAACAAGCTCTAAATCATGTTTGATGCACTCTGGATGTCCAATTTCTAGCTGTGCTGTGTCTAGGTTGAGATGAAATGAACGCCGTGGACAGTTTTCAGCAAGTTGCAACATTGAAATGCAGAAATAAGCACTTTTCCATAAACAAGCTCTAAATCATGTTTGAAGCACTCTGGATAAAAAAATGTTTTTGTTATGTTTATTTGAGATGTTATGAAAACACTGTAGATTGTTTTCAGCAAGTTAGAACATTGAAATGCATAAATAAGCACTTTTCCATAAACAAGCTCTAAATCATGTTTGATGCACTCTGGATATCCAATTTTTGCTGTGCTGTGTCTAGGTTGAGATGAAATGAACGCCGTGGACAGTTTTCAGCAAGTTGCAACATTGAAATGCAGAAATAAGCACTTTTCCAATAAACAAGCTCTAAATCATGTTTGAAGCACTCTGGATAAAAAAATGTTTTTGTTATGTTTATTTGAGATGTTATGAAAACACTGTAGATTGTTTTCAGCAAGTTACAACATTGAAATGCAGAAATAAGCACTTTTCCATAAACAAGCTCTAAATCATGTTTGATGCACTCTGGATGTCCAATTTTTGCTGTGCTGTGTCTAGGTTGAGATGAAATGAACGCCGTGGACAGTTTTCAGCAAGTTGCAACATTGAAATGCAGAAATAAGCACTTTTCCATAAACAAGCTCTAAATCATGTTTGATGCACTCTGGATATCCAATTCTAGCAGTGCTGTGTCTAGGTTGAGATGAAATGAACGCCGTGGACAGTTTTCAGCAAGTTGCAACATTGAAATGCAGAAATAAGCACTTTTCCATAAGCAAGCTCTAAATCATGTTTGAAGCACTCTGGATAAAAAAATGTTTTTGTTATGTTTATTTGAGATGTTATGAAAACACTGTAGATTGTTTTCAGCAAGTTAGAACATTGAAATGCAGAAATAAGCACTTTTCCATAAACAAGCTCTAAATCATGTTTGATGCACTCTGGATATCCAATTTTTGCTGTGCTGTGTCTAGGTTGAGATGAAATGAACGCCGTGGACAGTTTTCAGCAAGTTGCAACATTGAAATGCAGAAATAAGCACTTTTCCATAAACAAGCTCTAAATCATGTTTGAAGCACTCTGGATAAAAAAATGTTTTTGTTATGTTTATTTGAGATGTTATGAAAACACTGTAGATTGTTTTCAGCAAGTTACAACATTGAAATGCAGAAATAAGCAGTTTTCCATAAACAAGCTCTAAATCATGTTTGATGCACTCTGGATGTCCAATTTTTGCTGTGCTGTGTCTAGGTTGAGATGAAATGAACGCCGTGGACAGTTTTCAGCAAGTTGCAACATTGAAATGCAGAAATGAGCACTTTTCCATAAACAAGCTCTAAATCATGTTTGAAGCACTCTGGATAAAAAAATGTTTTTGTTATGTTTATTTGAGATGTTATGAAAACACTGTAGATTGTTTTCAGCAAGTTAGAACATTGAAATGCATAAATAAGCACTTTTCCATAAACAAGCTCTAAATCATGTTTGATGCACTCTGGATATCCAATTTTTGCTGTGCTGTGTCTAGGTTGAGATGAAATGAACGCCGTGGACAGTTTTCAGCAAGTTGCAACATTGAAATGCAGAAATAAGCACTTTTCCAATAAACAAGCTCTAAATCATGTTTGAAGCACTCTGGATAAAAAAATGTTTTTGTTATGTTTATTTGAGATGTTATGAAAACACTGTAGATTGTTTTCAGCAAGTTACAACATTGAAATGCAGAAATAAGCACTTTTCCATAAACAAGCTCTAAATCATGTTTGATGCACTCTGGATATCCAATTCTAGCAGTGCTGTGTCTAGGTTGAGATGAAATGAACGCCGTGGACAGTTTTCAGCAAGTTGCAACATTGAAATGCAGAAATAAGCACTTTTCCATAAACAAGCTCTAAATCATGTTTGATGCACTCTGGATATCCAATTTAGCAGTGCTGTGTCTAGGTTGAGATGAAATGAACGCCGTGGACAGTTTTCAGCAAGTTGCAACATTGAAATGCAGAAATAAGCACTTTTCCATAAACAAGCTCTAAATCATGTTTGAAGCACTCTGGATAAAAAAATGTTTTTGTTATGTTTATTTGAGATGTTATGAAAACACTGTAGATTGTTTTCAGCAAGTTAGAACATTGAAATGCAGAAATAAGCACTTTTCCATAAACAAGCTCTAAATCATGTTTGATGCACTCTGGATATCCAATTTTTGCTGTGCTGTGTCTAGGTTGAGATGAAATGAACGCCGTGGACAGTTTTCAGCAAGTTGCAACATTGAAATGCAGAAATAAGCACTTTTCCATAAACAAGCTCTAAATCATGTTTGAAGCACTCTGGATAAAAAAATGTTTTTGTTATGTTTATTTGAGATGTTATGAAAACACTGTAGATTGTTTTCAGCAAGTTACAACATTGAAATGCAGAAATAAGCACTTTTCCATAAACAAGCTCTAAATCATGTTTGATGCACTCTGGATGTCCAATTTTTGCTGTGCTGTGTCTAGGTTGAGATGAAATGAACGCCGTGGACAGTTTTCAGCAAGTTGCAACATTGAAATGCAGAAATGAGCACTTTTCCATAAACAAGCTCTAAATCATGTTTGAAGCACTCTGGATAAAAAAATGTTTTTGTTATGTTTATTTGAGATGTTATGAAAACACTGTAGATTGTTTTCAGCAAGTTACAACATTGAAATGCAGAAATAAGCACTTTTCCATAAACAAGCTCTAAATCATGTTTGATGCACTCTGGATATCCAATTCTAGCAGTGCTGTGTCTAGGTTGAGATGAAATGAACGCCGTGGACAGTTTTCAGCAAGTTGCAACATTGAAATGCAGAAATAAGCACTTTTCCATAAACAAGCTCTAAATCATGTTTGATGCACTCTGGATGTCCAATTTTTGCTGTGCTGTGTCTAGGTTGAGATGAAATGAACGCCGTGGACAGTTTTCAGCAAGATGCAACATTGAAATGCAGAAATGAGCACTTTTCCATAAACAAGCTCTAAATCATGTTTGAAGCACTCTGGATAAAAAAATGTTTTTGTTATGTTTATTTGAGATGTTATGAAAACACTGTAGATTGTTTTCAGCAAGTTAGAACATTGAAATGCATAAATAAGCACTTTTCCATAAACAAGCTCTAAATCATGTTTGATGCACTCTGGATATCCAATTCTAGCAGTGCTGTGTCTAGGTTGAGATGAAATGAACGCCGTGGACAGTTTTCAGCAAGTTGCAACATTGAAATGCAGAAATAAGCACTTTTCCATAAACAAGCTCTAAATCATGTTTGATGCACTCTGGATGTCCAATTTTTGCTGTGCTGTGTCTAGGTTGAGATGAAATGAACGCCGTGGACAGTTTTCAGCAAGTTGCAACATTGAAATGCAGAAATAAGCACTTTTCCAATAAACAAGCTCTAAATCATGTTTGAAGCACTCTGGATAAAAAAATGTTTTTGTTATGTTTATTTGAGATGTTATGAAAACACTGTAGATTGTTTTCAGCAAGTTACAACATTGAAATGCAGAAATAAGCACTTTTCCATAAACAAGCTCTAAATCATGTTTGATGCACTCTGGATATCCAATTCTAGCAGTGCTGTGTCTAGGTTGAGATGAAATGAACGCCGTGGACAGTTTTTCAGCAAGTTGCAACATTGAAATGCAGAAATAAGCACTTTTCCATAAACAAGCTCTAAATCATGTTTGATGCACTCTGGATATCCAATTTTTGCTGTGCTGTGTCTAGGTTGAGATGAAATGAACGCCGTGGACAGTTTTCAGCAAGTTGCAACATTGAAATGCAGAAATAAGCACTTTTCCATAAACAAGCTCTAAATCATGTTTGATGCACTCTGGATATCCAATTTTGCTGTGCTGTGTCTAGGTTGAGATGAAATGAACGCCGTGGACAGTTTTCAGCAAGTTGCAACATTGAAATGCAGAAATAAGCACTTTTCCAATAAACAAGCTCTAAATCATGTTTGAAGCACTCTGGATAAAAAAATGTTTTTGTTATGTTTATTTGAGATGTTATGAAAACACTGTAGATTGTTTTCAGCAAGTTACAACATTGAAATGCAGAAATAAGCACTTTTCCATAAACAAGCTCTAAATCATGTTTGATGCACTCTGGATATCCAATTCTAGCATGTGCTGTGTCTAGGTTGAGATGAAATGAACGCCGTGGACAGTTTTCAGCAAGTTGCAACATTGAAATGCAGAAATAAGCACTTTTCCATAAACAAGCTCTAAATCATGTTTGATGCACTCTGGATATCCAATTCTTAGCAGTGCTGTGTCTAGGTTGAGATGAAATGAACGCCGTGGGACAGTTTCAGCAAGTTGCAACATTGAAATGCAGAAATAAGCACTTTTCCAATAAACAAGCTCTAAATCATGTTTGAAGCACTCTGGATAAAAAAATGTTTTTGTTATGTTTATTGAGATGTTATGAAACACTGTAGATTGTTTTCAGCAAGTTATAACATTGAAATGCATAAATAAGCACTTTTCCATAAACAAGCTCTAAATCATGTTTGAGCACTCTGGATATCCAATTTTGCTGTGCTGTGTCTAGTTGAGATGAAACTGAACGCCGTGGACAGTTTTCAGCAGTTGCAACATTGAAATGCAGAAATAAGCACTTTTCCATAAACAAGCTCTAAATCATGTTTTGAAGCACTCTGGATAAAAAATGTTTGTTTATGTTTATTTCGAGTGTTATGAAAACACTGTAGAATTGTTTTCAGGCAAGTTAGAACATGGAAATGCAGAAATAAGCACTTTTCCTATAAAACAAAGCTCTAAATATGTTTGATGCACTCTGGATGTCCAAATTTTTGCTGTGCTGTGTCTAGGTTGAATTAACATTGAACGCCGTGGACAGTTTTCAGCAAGTTGCAACATTTGAAATGCAGAAATAAGCACTTTTCCATAAACAAGCTCTAAATCATGTTTGAAGCACTCTGGATAAAAAAAATGTTTTTGTTATGTTTATTTGAGATGTTATGAAAACACTGTAGATTGTTTTCAGCAAAGTTAGAACATTGAAATGCATAAATAAGCACTTTTCCCATAACAGCTCTAAATCATGTTTGATGCACTCTGGATAGTCCAATTTTTGCTTGTGCTGTGTCTAGGTTGAGATGAAATGAACGCCGTGGACAGTTTTCAGCAAGTTGCAACATTGAAATGCAGAAATAAGCACTTTTCCAATAAACAAGCTCTAAATCATGTTTGAAGCACTCTGGATAAAAAAATGTTTTTGTTATGTTTATTTGAGATGTTATGAAAACACTGTAGATTGTTTTCAGCAAAGTTACAACATTGAAATGCAGGAAATAAGCACTTTTCCATAAACAAGCTCTAAATCATGTTTGATGCACTCTGGATGTCCAATTTTTGCTGTGCTGTGTCTAGGTTGAGATGAAATGAACGCCTTGGACAGTTTTCGCAAGTTGCAACATTGAAATGCAGAAATAAGCACTTTTCCATAAACAAGCTCTAAATCATGTTTGAATGCACTCTGATATCCAATTGTGCGTGCTATGGTCTATTGTTGAGATGAAATGAAAGCCGTGGATAGTTTTCAGCAAGTTGCAACATTGAAATGCAGAAATAAGCACTTTTCCATAAACAAAGCTCTAAATCATGTTTAGCACTCTGGATGTCCAATTGTTGCTGTGTGCTGTTCTAGTTGAGATTAACATGAACGTGGATAGTTTTCAGCAAGTTTGAACATTGAAAGGCAGAAATAAGCACTTTTCCATAAACAAGCTCTAAATCATGTTTGATGCCACTCTGGATGTCCAATTTTTGCTTGTGCTGTGTCTAGTTGAGATGAAATGAACGCCGTGGACAGTTTTCAGCAAGTTCAACATTGAAATGCAGAAATAAGCACTTTTCCAATAAACAAGCTCTAAATCATGTTTGAAGCACTCTGGATAAAAAAATGTTTTTGTTATGTTTATTTGAGATGTTATGAAAACACTGTAGATTGTTTTCAGCAAGTTACAACATTGAAATGCAGAAATAAGCAGTTTTCCATAAACAAGCTCTAAATCATGTTTGATGCACTCTGGATGTCCAATTTTTGCTGTGCTGTGTCTAGGTTGAGATGTAAATGAACGCCGTGGACAGTTTTCAGCAAGTTGCAACATTGAAATGCAGAATGAGCACTTTTCCATAAACAAGCTCTAAATCATGTTTGAAGACTCTGGATAAAAAAATGTTTTTGTTATGTTTATTTGAGATGTTATGAAAACACTGTAGATTGTTTTCAGCAAGTTAGAACATTGAAATGGCATAAATAAGCACTTTTCAATAACAAGCTCTAAATCATGTTTGATGCACTCTGGATATCCAATTCTAGCAGTGCTGTGGTCTAGGTTGAGATGAATGAACGCCGTGGACAGTTTTCAGCAAGTTGCACATTGAAATGCAGAAATAAGCACTTTTCCATAAACAAGCTCTAAATCATGTTTGATGCACTCTGGATGTCCAATTTTTGCTGTGCTGTGTCTAGGTTGAGATGAAATGAACGCCGTGGACAGTTTTCAGCAAGATGCAACATTGAAATGCCAGAAATGAGCACTTTTCCATAAACAAGCTCTAAATCATGGTTTGAAAGCACTCTGGATAAAAAAATGTTTTTTGTTATGTTATTTGAGATGTTATGAAACACTGTAGATTGTTTTCAGCAAGTTAGAACATTGAAATGCATAAATAAGCACTTTCCATAAACAAGCTTTAAATCAGGTGTTTGATGCACTCTGGATATTCCAATTCTAGCAGTGCTGTGTCTAGGTTGAGATGAAATGAACGCCGTGGACAGTTTTCAGCAAGTTGCAACATTGAAAATGCAGAAATAAGCACTTTTCCATAACAAGCTCTAAATCATGTTTGATGCACTCTGATGTCCAATTTTTTGCTGTGCTGGTCTAGGTTTGAGATGAAACTGAACGCCGTGGACAGTTTTCAGCAAGATGCAACATTGAAATGCAGAGAAATGAGCACTTTTCCATAAAACAAGCTCTAAATCATGTTTGAAGCACTCTGGATAAAAAATGTTTTTGTTATGTTATTTGAGATGTTATGAAAACACTGTAGATTGTTTTCAGCAAGTTAGAACATTGAATGCAGAAATAAGCACTTTTCCATAAACAAGCTCTAAATCATGTTTGATGCACTCTGGATATCCAATTTTGCTGTGTGTGTTCTAGGTTGAGATGAAATGAACGCCGTGGACAGTTTTCAGCAAGTTGCAACATTGAAATGCAGAAATAAGCACTTTTCCATAAACAAGCTCTAAATCATGTTTGATGCACTCTGGATGTCCAATTTTGCTGTTGCTGTGTCTAGTTGAGATGATGAAATGAACGCCGTGGACAGTTTTCAGCAAGTTGCAACATTGAAATGGCAGAAATAAGCACTTTTCCATAAACAAGCTCTAAATCATGTTTGATGCACTCTGGATATCCAATTTTTGCTGTGCTGTTCTAGGTTGAGATGAATGAACGCCGTGGACAGTTTTCAGCAAGTTGAACATTGAAATGCAGAAATAAGCACTTTTCCATAAACAAGCTCTAAATCATGTTTGAAGCACTCTGGA
>NW_022261992.1:0-20693 GCF_002021735.2 Oncorhynchus kisutch
GGATGTTATGAAAACACTGTAGACGTTTTCAGCAAGTTACAACATTGAAATGCAGAAATAAGCACTTTTCCATAAACAAGCTCTAAATCATGTTTGAAGCACTCTGGATGTCCAATTTTTGCTGTGCTGTGTCTGGTTGAGATGAAATGAACGCCGTGGACAGTTTTCAGCAAGTTGAAACATTGAAATGCAGAAATAAGCACTTTTCCATAAACAAGCTCTAAATCATGTTTGATGCACTCTGGATAAAAAAAATTTTTGTTGTGTTTATTCGAGAGATGAAAACACTGGACTTTTCAGCAAGTTACAACATTGAAATGCAGAAATAAGCACTTTTCCATAAACAAGCTCTAAATCATGTTTGAAGCACTCTGGAATCCAATTTTTGTGTGCTGTGTCTAGGTTGAGATGAAATGACACCGTGGACAGTTTTCAGCAAGTTACAACATTGAAATGCAGAAATAAGCACTTTTCCATAAACAAGCTCTAAATCATGTTTGATGCACTCTGGATGTCCAATTTTTGCTGTGCTGTGTCTAGGTTGAGATGAAATGAACGCCGTGGACAGTTTTCAGCAAGTTGAAACATTGAAATGCAGAAATAAGCACTTTTCCATAAACAAGCTCTAAATCATGTTTGAAGCACTCTGGATAAAAAAATGTTTTTGTTATGTTTATTCGAGATGTTATGAAACACTGTAGATGTTTTCAGCAAGTTACAACATTGAAATGCAGAAATAAGCACTTTTCCATAAACAAGCTCTAAATCATGTTTGATGCACTCTGGATATCCAATTTTTGCTGTGCTGTGTCTAGGTTGAGATGAAATGAACGCCGTGGACAGTTTTCAGCAAGTTGCAACATTGAAATGCAGAAATAAGCACTTTTCCATAAACAAGCTCTAAATCATGTTTGAAGCACTCTGGATAAAAAATGTTTTTGTTATGTTTATTCGAGATGTTATGAAAACACTGTAGACTGTTTTCAGCAAGTTACAACATTGAAATGCAGAAATAAGCACTTTTCCATAAACAAGCTCTAAATCATGTTTGATGCACTCTGGATATCCAATTTGCTGTGCTGTGTCTAGGTTGAGATGAAATGAACGCCGTGGACAGTTTTCAGCAAGTTGCAACATTGAAATGCAGAAATAAGCACTTTTCCATAAACAAGCTCTAAATCATGTTTGATGCACTCTGGATATCCAATTTGTGTGCTGTGTCTAGGTTTTGAGATGAATGAACACCGTGGACAGTTTTCAGCAAGTTGCAACATTGAAATGCAGAAATGAGCACTTTTCCATAAACAAGCTCTAAATCATGTTGAAGCACTCTGGATAAAAAAATGTTTTTGTTATGTTTATTCGAGATGTTATGAAAACACTGTAGACTGTTTTCAGCAAGTTACAACATTGAAATGCAGAAATAAGCACTTTTCCATAAACAAGCTCTAAATCATGTTTGATGCACTCTGGATGCCAATTTGCTGTGCTGTGTCTAGTTGAGATGAAATGAACGCCGTGGACAGTTTTCAGCAAGTTGCAACATTGAAATGCAGAAATAAGCACTTTCCATAAACAAGCTCTAAATCATGTTTGATGCACTCTGGATATCAAATTTTGCTGTGCTGTCTAGGTTGAGATGAAATGAACGCCGTGGACAGTTTCAGCAAGTTGCAACATTGAAATGCAGAAATAAGCACTTTTCCATAAACAAGCTCTAAATCATGTTTGAAGCACTCTGGAATAAAAATGTTTTTGTTATGTTATTCGAGATGTTATGAAAAACTGTAGACTGTTTTCAGCAAGTTACAACATTGAAATGCAGAAATAAGCACTTTTCCATAAACAAGCTCTAAATCATGTTTGATGCACTCTGGATATCCAATTTTTGCTGTGCTGTGTCTAGGTTGAGATGAAATGAACGCCGTGGACAGTTTTCAGCAAGTTGCAACATTGAAATGCAGAAATAAGCACTTTTCCATAAACAAGCTCTAAATCATGTTTGAAGCACTCTGGATAAAAAAGTTTTTGTTATGTTATTCGAGATGTTATGAAAACACTGATTGTACTGTGGACGTTTTCAGCAAGTTACAACATTGAAATGCAGAAATAAGCACTTTTCCATAAACAAGCTCTAAATCATGTTTGATGCACTCTGGATATCCAATTTGTGCTGTGCTGTGTCTAGTTGAGATGAAATGAACACCGTGGACAGTTTTCAGCAAGTTGCAACATTGAAATGCAGAAATAAGCACTTTTCCATAAACAAGCTCTAAATCATGTTTGATGCACTCTGGATTCCAATTTTTGCTGTGCTGTGTCTAGGTTGAGATGAAATGAACGCCGTGGACAGTTTTCAGCAAGTTGAAACATTGAAATGCAGAAATAAGCACTTTTCCATAAACAAGCTCTAAATCATGTTTGAAGCACTCTGGATAAAAATTTTTGTTATGTTTATTCGAGATGTTATGAAAACACTGTAGACTGTTTTCAGCAAGTTACAACATTGAAATGCAGAAATAAGCACTTTTCCATAAACAAGCTCTAAATCATGTTTGATGCACTCTGGATATCCAATTTTTGCTGTGCTGTGTCTAGGTTGAGATGAAATGAACGCCGTGGACAGTTTTCAGCAAGTTGAAACATTGAAATGCAAAAATAAGCACTTTTCCATAAACAAGCTCTAAATCATGTTTGAAGCACTCTGGAAAAAAATGTTTTGTTATGTTTATTCGAGATGTTATGAAAACACTGTAGACTGTTTTCAGCAAGTTACAACATTGAAATGCAGAAATAAGCACTTTTCCATAAACAAGCTCTAAATCATGTTTGATGCACTCTGGATGTCCAATTTTGCTGTGCTGTGTCTAGGTTGAGATGAAATGAACGCCGTGGACAGTTTTCAGCAAGTTGAAACATTGAAATGCAGATAAGCACTTTTCCATAAACAAGCTCTAAATCATGTTTGATGCACTCTGGATATCCAATTTTGCTGTGCTGTGTCTAGGTTGAGATGAAATGAACACCGTGGACAGTTTTCAGCAAGTTGCAACATTGAAATGCAGAAATAAGCACTTTTCCATAAACAAGCTCTAAATCATGTTTGATGCACTCTGGATATCCAATTTTTGCTGTGCTGTGTCTAGGTTGAGATGAAATGAACGCCGTGGACAGTTTTCAGCAAGTTGCAACATTGAAATGCAGAAATAAGCACTTTTCCATAAACAAGCTCTAAATCATGTTTGAAGCACTCTGGATAAAAAATGTTTTTGTATGTTTATTCGAGATGTTATGAAAAACACTGTAGACTGTTTTCAGCAAGTTACAACATTGAAATGCAGAAATAAGCACTTTTCCATAAACAAGCTCTAAATCATGTTTGATGCACTCTGGATATCCAATTTTTGCTGTGCTGTGTCTGTTGAGATGAAATGAACGCCGTGGACAGTTTTCAGCAAGTTGCAACATTGAAATGCAGAAATAAGCACTTTTCCATAAACAAGCTCTAAATCATGTTTGAGCACTCTGGATAAAAAATTTTTGCTGTTGTGTTTATTCGAGATGTTATGAAAACACTGTAGATGTTTTCAGCAAGTTACAACATTGAAATGCAGAAATAAGCACTTTCCATAAACAAGCTCTAAATCATGTTTGAAGCACTCTGGATAAAAAAATTGTTTTGTTATGTTTATTCGAGATGTATGAAAACACTGTAGACTGTTTTCAGCAAGTTACAACATTGAAATGCAGAAATAAGCACTTTTCCATAAACAAGCTCTAAATCATGTTTGATGCACTCTGGATATCCAATTTTTGCTGTGCTGTGTCTAGGTTGAGATGAAATGAACACCGTGGACAGTTTTCAGCAAGTTGCAACATTGAAATGCAGAAATAAGCACTTTTCCATAAACAAGCTCTAAATCATGTTTGATGCACTCTGGATATCCAATTTTGCTGTGCTGTGTCTAGGTTGAGATGAAATGAACGCCGTGGACAGTTTTCAGCAAGTTGCAACATTGAAATGCAGAAATAAGCACTTTCCATAAACAAGCTCTAAATCATGTTTGAAGCACTCTGGATAAAAAATGTTTTGTTATGTTTATTCAAGATGTTATGAAAACACTGTAGACTGTTTTCAGCAAGTTACAACATTGAAATGCAAGAAATAAGCACTTTTCCATAAACAAGCTTTAAATCATGTTTGATGCACTCTGGATGTCCAATTTTTGCTGTGCTGTGTCTAGGTTGAGATGAAATGAACGCAGTGGACAGTTTTCAGCAAGTTGAACATTGAAATGCAGAAATAAGCACTTTTCCATAAACAAGCTCTAAATCATGTTTGAAGCACTCTGGATAAAAAATTTTTTTGTTATGTTTATTCGAGATGTTATGAAAACACTGTAGACTGTTTTCAGCAAGTTACAACATTGAAATGCAGAAATAAGCACTTTTCCATAAACAAGCTCTAAATCATGTTTGATGCACTCTGGATATCCAATTTTTGCTGTGCTGTGTCTAGGTTGAGATGAAATGAACGCCGTGGACAGTTTTCAGCAAGTTGCAACATTGAAATGCAGAAATAAGCACTTTTCCATAAACAAGCTCTAAATCATGTTTGAAGCACTCTGGATAAAAAATGTTTTTGTTATGTTTATTCGAGATGTTATGAAAACACTGTAGACTGTTTTCAGCAAGTTACAACATTGAAATGCAGAAATAAGCACTTTTCCATAAACAAGCTCTAAATCATGTTTGATGCACTCTGGATATCCAATTTTGCTGTGCTGTGTCTAGGTTGAGATGAAATGAACGCCGTGGACAGTTTTCAGCAAGTTGCAACATTGAAATGCAGAAATAAGCACTTTTCCATAAACAAGCTCTAAATCATGTTTGAAGCACTCTGGATAAAAAATGTTTTTGTTATGTTTATTCGAGATGTTATGAAAACACTGTAGACTGTTTTCAGCAAGTTACAACATTGAAATGCAGAAATAAGCACTTTTCCATAAACAAGCTCTAAATCATGTTTGATGCACTCTGGATATCCAATTTTTGCTGTGCTGTGTCTAGGTTGAGATGAAATGAACGCCGTGGACAGTTTTCAGCAAGTTGCAACATTGAAATGCAGAAATAAGCACTTTTCCATAAACAAGCTCTAAATCATGTTTGAAGCACTCTGGATAAAAAAATGTTTTTGTTATGTTTATTCGAGATGTTATGAAAACACTGTAGACTGTTTTCAGCAAGTTACAACATTGAAATGCAGAAATAAGCACTTTTCCATAAACAAGCTCTAAATCATGTTTGATGCACTCTGGATATCCAATTTTTGCTGTGCTGTGTCTAGTTGAGATGAAATGAACGCCGTGGACAGTTTTCAGCAAGTTGCAACATTGAAATGCAGAAATAAGCACTTTTCCATAAACAAGCTCTAAATCATGTTTGATGCACTCTGGATATCCAATTTTTGCTGTGCTGTGTCTAGGTTGAGATGAAATGAACGCCGTGGACAGTTTTCAGCAAGTTGCAACATTGAAATGCAGAAATAAGCACTTTTCCATAAACAAGCTCTAAATCATGTTTGAAGCACTCTGGATAAAAAATGTTTTTGTTATGTTTATTCGAGATGTTATGAAAACACTGTAGACTGTTTTCAGCAAGTTACAACATTGAAATGCAGAAATAAGCACTTTTCCATAAACAAGCTCTAAATCATGTTTGATGCACTCTGGATATCCAATTTTTGCTGTGCTGTGTCTAGGTTGAGATGAAATGAACGCCGTGGACAGTTTTCAGCAAGTTGCAACATTGAAATGCAGAAATAAGCACTTTTCCATAAACAAGCTCTAAATCATGTTTGAAGCACTCTGGATAAAAAATGTTTTGTTATGTTTATTCGAGATGTTATGAAAACACTGTAGACTGTTTTCAGCAAGTTACAACATTGAAATGCAGAAATAAGCACTTTTCCATAAACAAGCTCTAAATCATGTTTGATGCACTCTGGATGTCCAATTTTTGCTGTGCTGTGTCTAGGTTGAGATGAAATGAACACCGTGGACAGTTTTCAGCAAGTTGCAACATTGAAATGCAGAAATAAGCACTTTTCCATAAACAAGCTCTAAATCATGTTTGATGCACTCTGGATATCCAATTTTTGCTGTGCTGTGTCTAGGTTGAGATGAAATGAACGCCGTGGACAGTTTTCAGCAAGTTGCAACATTGAAATGCAGAAATAAGCACTTTTCCATAAACAAGCTCTAAATCATGTTTGAAGCACTCTGGATAAAAAAATGTTTTTGTTATGTTTATTCGAGATGTTATGAAAACACTGTAGACTGTTTTCAGCAAGTTACAACATTGAAATGCAGAAATAAGCACTTTTCCATAAACAAGCTCTAAATCATGTTTGATGCACTCTGGATATCCAATTTTTGCTGTGCTGTGTCTAGGTTGAGATGAAATGAACGCCGTGGACAGTTTTCAGCAAGTTGCAACATTGAAATGCAGAAATAAGCACTTTTCCATAAACAAGCTCTAAATCATGTTTGAAGCACTCTGGATAAAAAAAATTTTTGTTATGTTTATTCGAGATGTTATGAAAACACTGTAGACTGTTTTCAGCAAGTTACAACATTGAAATGCAGAAATAAGCACTTTTCCATAAACAAGCTCTAAATCATGTTTGATGCACTCTGGATATCCAATTTTTGCTGTGCTGTGTCTAGGTTGAGATGAAATGAACGCCGTGGACAGTTTTCAGCAAGTTGCAACATTGAAATGCAGAAATAAGCACTTTTCCATAAACAAGCTCTAAATCATGTTTGAAGCACTCTGGATAAAAAATGTTTTTGTTATGTTTATTCGAGATGTTATGAAAACACTGTAGACTGTTTTCAGCAAGTTACAACATTGAAATGCAGAAATAAGCACTTTTCCATAAACAAGCTCTAAATCATGTTTGATGCACTCTGGATATCCAATTTTTGCTGTGCTGTGTCTAGGTTGAGATGAAATGAACGCCGTGGACAGTTTTCAGCAAGTTGCAACATTGAAATGCAAAATAAGCACTTTTCCATAAACAAGCTCTAAATCATGTTTGAAGCACTCTGGATAAAAAATGTTTTTGTTTGTTTTATTCGAGATGTTATGAAAACACTGTAGACTGTTTTCAGCAAGTTACAACATTGAAATGCAGAAATAAGCACTTTTCCATAAACAAGCTCTAAATCATGTTTGATGCACTCTGGATATCCAATTTTTGCTGTGCTGTGTCTAGGTTGAGATGAAATGAACGCCGTGGACAGTTTTCAGCAAGTTGCAACATTGAAATGCAGAAATAAGCACTTTTCCATAAACAAGCTCTAAATCATGTTTGAAGCACTCTGGATAAAAAATGTTTTTGTTTGTTTATTCGAGATGTTATGAAAACACTGTAGACTGTTTTCAGCAAGTTACAACATTGAAATGCAGAAATAAGCACTTTTCCATAAACAAGCTCTAAATCATGTTTGATGCACTCTGGATATCCAATTTTTGCTGTGCTGTGTCTAGGTTGAGATGAAATGAACGCCGTGGACAGTTTTCAGCAAGTTGCAACATTGAAATGCAGAAATAAGCACTTTTCCATAAACAAGCTCTAAATCATGTTTGATGCACTCTGGATATCCAATTTTTGCTGTGCTGTGTCTAGGTTGAGATGAAATGAACACCGTGGACAGTTTTCAGCAAGTTGCAACATTGAAATGCAGAAATAAGCACTTTTCCATAAACAAGCTCTAAATCATGTTTGAAGCACTCTGGATAAAAATGTTTTGTTATGTTTATTCGAGATGTTATGAAAACACTGTAGACTGTTTTCAGCAAGTTACAACATTGAAATGCAGAAATAAGCACTTTTCCATAAACAAGCTCTAAATCATGTTTGATGCACTCTGGATATCCAATTTTTGCTGTGCTGTGTCTAGGTTGAGATGAAATGAACGCCGTGGACAGTTTTCAGCAAGTTGCAACATTGAAATGCAGAAATAAGCACTTTTCCATAAACAAGCTCTAAATCATGTTTGAAGCACTCTGGATAAAAAATGTTTTTGTTATGTTTATTCGAGATGTTATGAAAACACTGTAGACTGTTTTCAGCAAGTTACAACATTGAAATGCAGAAATAAGCACTTTTCCATAAACAAGCTCTAAATCATGTTTGATGCACTCTGGATGTCCAATTTTTGCTGTGCTGTGTCTAGGTTGAGATGAAATGAACGCCGTGGACAGTTTTCAGCAAGTTGCAACATTGAAATGCAGAAATAAGCACTTTTCCATAAACAAGCTCTAAATCATGTTTGATGCACTCTGGATGTCCAATTTTTGCTGTGCTGTGTCTAGTTGAGATGAAATGAACGCCGTGGACAGTTTTCAGCAAGTTGCAACATTGAAATGCAGAAATAAGCACTTTTCCATAAACAAGCTCTAAATCATGTTTGAAGCACTCTGGATAAAAAATGTTTTTGTTATGTTTATTCGAGATGTTATGAAAACACTGTAGACTGTTTTCAGCAAGTTACAACATTGAAATGCAGAAATAAGCACTTTTCCATAAACAAGCTCTAAATCATGTTTGATGCACTCTGGATATCCAATTTTTGCTGTGCTGTGTCTAGGTTGAGATGAAATGAACGCCGTGGACAGTTTTCAGCAAGTTGCAACATTGAAATGCAGAAATAAGCACTTTTCCATAAACAAGCTCTAAATCATGTTTGAAGCACTCTGGATAAAAAATGTTTTTGTTATGTTTATTCGAGATGTTATGAAAACACTGTAGACTGTTTTCAGCAAGTTACAACATTGAAATGCAGAAATAAGCACTTTTCCATAAACAAGCTCTAAATCATGTTTGATGCACTCTGGATATCCATTTTTGCTGTGCTGTGTCTAGTTGAGATGAAATGAACGCCGTGGACAGTTTTCAGCAAGTTGCAACATTGAAATGCAGAAATAAGCACTTTTCCATAAACAAGCTCTAAATCATGTTTGAAGCACTCTGGATAAAAAAATGTTTTTGTTATGTTTATTCGAGATGTTATGAAAACACTGTAGACTGTTTTCAGCAAGTTACAACATTGAAATGCAGAAATAAGCACTTTTCCATAAACAAGCTCTAAATCATGTTTGATGCACTCTGGATATCCAATTTTGCTGTGCTGTGTCTAGGTGAGATGAAATGAACGCCGTGGACAGTTTTCAGCAAGTTGCAACATTGAAATGCAGAAATAAGCACTTTTCCATAAACAAGCTCTAAATCATGTTTGATGCACTCTGGATATCCAATTTTTGCTGTGCTGTGTCTAGTTGAGATGAAATGAACACCGTGGACAGTTTTCAGCAAGTTGAAACATTGAAATGCAGAAATAAGCACTTTTCCATAAACAAGCTCTAAATCATGTTTGAAGCACTCTGGATAAAAAATGTTTTTGTTATGTTTATTCGAGATGTTATGAAAACACTGTAGACTGTTTTCAGCAAGTTACAACATTGAAATGCAGAAATAAGCACTTTTCCATAAACAAGCTCTAAATCATGTTTGATGCACTCTGGATGTCCAATTTTTGCTGTGCTGTGTCTAGGTTGAGATGAAATGAACGCCGTGGACAGTTTTCAGCAAGTTGCAACATTGAAATGCAGAAATAAGCACTTTTCCATAAACAAGCTCTAAATCATGTTTGAAGCACTCTGGATAAAAATGTTTTTGTTATGTTTATTCGAGATGTTATGAAAACACTGTAGACTGTTTTCAGCAAGTTACAACATTGAAATGCAGAAATAAGCACTTTTCCATAAACAAGCTCTAAATCATGTTTGATGCACTCTGGATGTCCAATTTTTGCTGTGCTGTGTCTAGGTTGAGATGAAATGAACACCGTGGACAGTTTTCAGCAAGTTGCAACATTGAAATGCAGAAATAAGCACTTTTCCATAAACAAGCTCTAAATCATGTTTGATGCACTCTGGATGTCCAATTTTTGCTGTGCTGTGTCTAGTTGAGATGAAATGAACGCCGTGGACAGTTTTCAGCAAGTTGAAACATTGAAATGCAGAAATAAGCACTTTTCCATAAACAAGCTCTAAATCATGTTTGAAGCACTCTGGATAAAAAAATGTTTTTGTTATGTTTATTCGAGATGTTATGAAAACACTGTAGACTGTTTTCAGCAAGTTACAACATTGAAATGCAGAAATAAGCACTTTTCCATAAACAAGCTCTAAATCATGTTTGATGCACTCTGGATATCCAATTTTTGCTGTGCTGTGTCTAGGTTGAGATGAAATGAACGCCGTGGACAGTTTTCAGCAAGTTGCAACATTGAAATGCAGAAATAAGCACTTTTCCATAAACAAGCTCTAAATCATGTTTGAAGCACTCTGGATAAAAAATGTTTTTGTTATGTTTATTCGAGATGTTATGAAAACACTGTAGACTGTTTTCAGCAAGTTACAACATTGAAATGCAGAAATAAGCACTTTTCCATAAACAAGCTCTAAATCATGTTTGATGCACTCTGGATGTCCAATTTTTGCTGTGCTGTGTCTAGGTTGAGATGAAATGAACGCCGTGGACAGTTTTCAGCAAGTTGCAACATTGAAATGCAGAAATAAGCACTTTTCCATAAACAAGCTCTAAATCATGTTTGAAGCACTCTGGATAAAAAAATGTTTTTGTTATGTTTATTCGAGATGTTATGAAAACACTGTAGACTGTTTTCAGCAAGTTACAACATTGAAATGCAGAAATAAGCACTTTTCCATAAACAAGCTCTAAATCATGTTTGATGCACTCTGGATATCCAATTTTTGCTGTGCTGTGTCTAGTTGAGATGAAATGAACGCCGTGGACAGTTTTCAGCAAGTTGCAACATTGAAATGCAGAAATAAGCACTTTTCCATAAACAAGCTCTAAATCATGTTTGATGCACTCTGGATATCCAATTTTTGCTGTGCTGTGTCTAGGTTGAGATGAAATGAACGCCGTGGACAGTTTTCAGCAAGTTGCAACATTGAAATGCAGAAATAAGCACTTTTCCATAAACAAGCTCTAAATAATGTTTGAAGCACTCTGGATAAAAAATGTTTTGGTTATGTTTATTCGAGATGTTATGAAAACACTGTAGACTGTTTTCAGCAAGTTACAACATTGAAATGCAGAAATAAGCACTTTTCCATAAACAAGCTCTAAATCATGTTTGATGCACTCTGGATGTCCAATTTTTGCTGTGCTGTGTCTAGGTTGAGATGAAATGAACACCGTGGACAGTTTTCAGCAAGTTGCAACATTGAAATGCAGAAATAAGCACTTTTCCATAAACAAGCTCTAAATCATGTTTGAAGCACTCTGGATAAAAAAATTTTTGTTATGTTTATTCGAGATGTTATGAAAACACTGTAGACTGTTTTCAGCAAGTTACAACATTGAAATGCAGAAATAAGCACTTTTCCATAAACAAGCTCTAAATCATGTTTGATGCACTCTGGATATCCAATTTTTGCTGTGCTGTGTCTAGGTTGAGATGAAATGAACGCCGTGGACAGTTTTCAGCAAGTTGCAACATTGAAATGCAGAAATAAGCACTTTTCCATAAACAAGCTCTAAATCATGTTTGATGCACTCTGGATGTCCAATTTTTGCTGTGCTGTGTCTAGGTTGAGATGAAATGAACCCCGTGGACAGTTTTCAGCAAGTTGCAACATTGAAATGCAGAAATAAGCACTTTTCCATAAACAAGCTCTAAATCATGTTTGAAGCACTCTGGATAAAAAAATGTTTTTGTTATGTTTATTCGAGATGTTATGAAAACACTGTAGACTGTTTTCAGCAAGTTACAACATTGAAATGCAGAAATAAGCACTTTTCCATAAACAAGCTCTAAATCATGTTTGATGCACTCTGGATATCCAATTTTTGCTGTGCTGTGTCTAGGTTGAGATGAAATGAACGCCGTGGACAGTTTTCAGCAAGTTGAAACATTGAAATGCAGAAATAAGCACTTTTCCATAAACAAGCTCTAAATCATGTTTGAAGCACTCTGGATAAAAAATGTTTTGTTATGTTTATTCGAGATGTTATGAAAACACTGTAGACTGTTTTCAGCAAGTTACAACATTGAAATGCAGAAATAAGCACTTTTCCATAAACAAGCTCTAAATCATGTTTGATGCACTCTGGATATCCAATTTTTGCTGTGCTGTGTCTAGTTGAGATGAAATGAACGCCGTGGACAGTTTTCAGCAAGTTGCAACATTGAAATGCAGAAATAAGCACTTTTCCATAAACAAGCTCTAAATCATGTTTGAAGCACTCTGGATAAAAAATGTTTTTGTTATGTTTATTCGAGATGTTATGAAAACACTGTAGACTGTTTTCAGCAAGTTACAACATTGAAATGCAGAAATAAGCACTTTTCCATAAACAAGCTCTAAATCATGTTTGATGCACTCTGGATGTCCAATTTTTGCTGTGCTGTGTCTAGGTTGAGATGAAATGAACGCCGTGGACAGTTTTCAGCAAGTTGCAACATTGAAATGCAGAAATAAGCACTTTTCCATAAACAAGCTCTAAATCATGTTTGAAGCACTCTGGATAAAAAATGTTTTTGTTATGTTTATTCGAGATGTTATGAAAACACTGTAGACTGTTTTCAGCAAGTTACAACATTGAAATGCAGAAATAAGCACTTTTCCATAAACAAGCTCTAAATCATGTTTGATGCACTCTGGATATCCAATTTTTGCTGTGCTGTGTCTAGGTTGAGATGAAATGAACGCCGTGGACAGTTTTCAGCAAGTTGCAACATTGAAATGCAGAAATAAGCACTTTTCCATAAACAAGCTCTAAATCATGTTTGAAGCACTCTGGATAAAAAATGTTTTTGTTATGTTTATTCGAGATGTTATGAAAACACTGTAGACTGTTTTCAGCAAGTTACAACATTGAAATGCAGAAATAAGCACTTTTCCATAAACAAGCTCTAAATCATGTTTGATGCACTCTGGATCCAATTTTTGCTGTGCTGTGTCTAGGTTGAGATGAAATGAACGCCGTGGACAGTTTTCAGCAAGTTGCAACATTGAAATGCAGAAATAAGCACTTTTCCATAAACAAGCTCTAAATCATGTTTGAAGCACTCTGGATAAAAAATGTTTTTGTTATGTTTATTCGAGATGTTATGAAAACACTGTAGACTGTTTTCAGCAAGTTACAACATTGAAATGCAGAAATAAGCACTTTTCCATAAACAAGCTCTAAATCATGTTTGATGCACTCTGGATGTCCAATTTTTGCTGTGCTGTGTCTAGGTTGAGATGAAATGAACACCGTGGACAGTTTTCAGCAAGTTGCAACATTGAAATGCAGAAATAAGCACTTTTCCATAAACAAGCTCTAAATCATGTTTGATGCACTCTGGATATCCAATTTTTGCTGTGCTGTGTCTAGGTTGAGATGAAATGAACGCCGTGGACAGTTTTCAGCAAGTTGCAACATTGAAATGCAGAAATAAGCACTTTTCCATAAACAAGCTCTAAATCATGTTTGAAGCACTCTGGATAAAAAATGTTTTGTTATGTTATTCGAGATGTTATGAAAACACTGTAGACTGTTTTCAGCAAGTTACAACATTGAAATGCAGAAATAAGCACTTTTCCATAAACAAGCTCTAAATCATGTTTGATGCACTCTGGATATCCAATTTTTGCTGTGCTGTGTCTAGGTTGAGATGAAATGAACGCCGTGGACAGTTTTCAGCAAGTTGCAACATTGAAATGCAGAAATAAGCACTTTTCCATAAACAAGCTCTAAATCATGTTTGAAGCACTCTGGATAAAAAATGTTTTTGTTATGTTTATTCGAGATGTTATGAAAACACTGTAGACTGTTTTCAGCAAGTTACAACATTGAAATGCAGAAATAAGCACTTTTCCATAAACAAGCTCTAAATCATGTTTGATGCACTCTGGATGTCCAATTTTTGCTGTGCTGTGTCTAGGTTGAGATGAAATGAACGCCGTGGACAGTTTTCAGCAAGTTGCAACATTGAAATGCAGAAATAAGCACTTTTCCATAAACAAGCTCTAAATCATGTTTGAAGCACTCTGGATAAAAAATGTTTTTGTTATGTTTATTCGAGATGTTATGAAAACACTGTAGACTGTTTTCAGCAAGTTACAACATTGAAATGCAGAAATAAGCACTTTTCCATAAACAAGCTCTAAATCATGTTTGATGCACTCTGGATGTCCAATTTTTGCTGTGCTGTGTCTAGGTTGAGATGAAATGAACGCCGTGGACAGTTTTCAGCAAGTTGCAACATTGAAATGCAGAAATAAGCACTTTTCCATAAACAAGCTCTAAATCATGTTTGAAGCACTCTGGATAAAAAAATGTTTTTGTTATGTTTATTCGAGATGTTATGAAAACACTGTAGACTGTTTTCAGCAAGTTACAACATTGAAATGCAGAAATAAGCACTTTTCCATAAACAAGCTCTAAATCATGTTTGATGCACTCTGGATATCCAATTTTGCTGTGCTGTGTCTAGGTTGAGATGAAATGAACGCCGTGGACAGTTTTCAGCAAGTTGCAACATTGAAATGCAGAAATAAGCACTTTTCCATAAACAAGCTCTAAATCATGTTTGAAGCACTCTGGATAAAAAATGTTTTTGTATGTTTATTCGAGATGTTATGAAAACACTGTAGACTGTTTTCAGCAAGTTACAACATTGAAATGCAGAAATAAGCACTTTTCCATAAACAAGCTCTAAATCATGTTTGATGCACTCTGGATGTCCAATTTTGCTGTGCTGTGTCTAGTTGAGATGAAATGAACGCCGTGGACAGTTTTCAGCAAGTTGCAACATTGAAATGCAGAAATAAGCACTTTTCCATAAACAAGCTCTAAATCATGTTTGATGCACTCTGGATGTCCAATTTTTGCTGTGCTGTGTCTAGGTTGAGATGAAATGAACGCCGTGGACAGTTTTCAGCAAGTTGCAACATTGAAATGCAGAAATAAGCACTTTTCCATAAACAAGCTCTAAATCATGTTTGAAGCACTCTGGATAAAAAATGTTTTTATGTTTATTCGAGATGTTATGAAAACACTGTAGACTGTTTTCAGCAAGTTACAACATTGAAATGCAGAAATAAGCACTTTTCCATAAACAAGCTCTAAATCATGTTTGATGCACTCTGGATATCCAATTTTTGCTGTGCTGTGTCTAGGTTGAGATGAAATGAACGCCGTGGACAGTTTTCAGCAAGTTGCAACATTGAAATGCAGAAATAAGCACTTTTCCATAAACAAGCTCTAAATCATGTTTGAAGCACTCTGGATAAAAAATGTTTTTGTTATGTTTATTCGAGATGTTATGAAAACACTGTAGACTGTTTTCAGCAAGTTACAACATTGAAATGCAGAAATAAGCACTTTTCCATAAACAAGCTCTAAATCATGTTTGATGCACTCTGGATATCCAATTTTTGCTGTGCTGTGTCTAGGTTGAGATGAAATGAACGCCGTGGACAGTTTTCAGCAAGTTGCAACATTGAAATGCAGAAATAAGCACTTTTCCATAAACAAGCTCTAAATCATGTTTGAAGCACTCTGGATAAAAAATGTTTTGTTATGTTTATTCGAGATGTTATGAAAACACTGTAGACTGTTTTCAGCAAGTTACAACATTGAAATGCAGAAATAAGCACTTTTCCATAAACAAGCTCTAAATCATGTTTGATGCACTCTGGATGTCCAATTTTTGCTGTGCTGTGTCTAGGTTGAGATGAAATGAACGCCGTGGACAGTTTTCAGCAAGTTGCAACATTGAAATGCAGAAATAAGCACTTTTCCATAAACAAGCTCTAAATCATGTTTGAAGCACTCTGGATAAAAAATGTTTTGTTATGTTTATTCGAGATGTTATGAAAACACTGTAGACTGTTTTCAGCAAGTTACAACATTGAAATGCAGAAATAAGCACTTTTCCATAAACAAGCTCTAAATCATGTTTGATGCACTCTGGATATCCAATTTTTGCTGTGCTGTGTCTAGTTGAGATGAAATGAACGCCGTGGACAGTTTTCAGCAAGTTGCAACATTGAAATGCAGAAATAAGCACTTTTCCATAAACAAGCTCTAAATCATGTTTGAAGCACTCTGGATAAAAAATGTTTTTGTTATGTTTATTCGAGATGTTATGAAAACACTGTAGACTGTTTTCAGCAAGTTACAACATTGAAATGCAGAAATAAGCACTTTTCCATAAACAAGCTCTAAATCATGTTTGATGCACTCTGGATATCCAATTTTTGCTGTGCTGTGTCTAGGTTGAGATGAAATGAACGCCGTGGACAGTTTTCAGCAAGTTGCAACATTGAAATGCAGAAATAAGCACTTTTCCATAAACAAGCTCTAAATCATGTTTGAAGCACTCTGGATAAAAAAATGTTTTTGTTATGTTTATTCGAGATGTTATGAAAACACTGTAGACTGTTTTCAGCAAGTTACAACATTGAAATGCAGAAATAAGCACTTTTCCATAAACAAGCTCTAAATCATGTTTGATGCACTCTGGATGTCCAATTTTGCTGTGCTGTGTCTAGGTTGAGATGAAATGAACACCGTGGACAGTTTTCAGCAAGTTGCAACATTGAAATGCAGAAATAAGCACTTTTCCATAAACAAGCTCTAAATCATGTTTGATGCACTCTGGATGTCCAATTTTTGCTGTGCTGTGTCTAGGTTGAGATGAAATGAACGCCGTGGACAGTTTTCAGCAAGTTGCAACATTGAAATGCAGAAATAAGCACTTTTCCATAAACAAGCTCTAAATCATGTTTGAAGCACTCTGGAATAAAAATGTTTGTTATGTTTATTCGAGATGTTATGAAAACACTGTAGACTGTTTTCAGCAAGTTACAACATTGAAATGCAGAAATAAGCACTTTTCCATAAACAAGCTCTAAATCATGTTTGATGCACTCTGGATATCCAATTTTTGCTGTGCTGTGTCTAGGTTGAGATGAAATGAACGCCGTGGACAGTTTTCAGCAAGTTGAAACATTGAAATGCAGAAATAAGCACTTTTCCATAAACAAGCTCTAAATCATGTTTGAAGCACTCTGGATAAAAAAATGTTTTGTTATGTTTATTCGAGATGTTATGAAAACACTGTAGACTGTTTTCAGCAAGTTACAACATTGAAATGCAGAAATAAGCACTTTTCCATAAACAAGCTCTAAATCATGTTTGATGCACTCTGGATATCCAATTTTTGCTGTGCTGTGTCTAGGTTGAGATGAAATGAACGCCGTGGACAGTTTTCAGCAAGTTGCAACATTGAAATGCAGAAATAAGCACTTTTCCATAAACAAGCTCTAAATCATGTTTGAAGCACTCTGGATAAAAAATGTTTTTGTATGTTTATTCGAGATGTTATGAAAACACTGTAGACTGTTTTCAGCAAGTTACAACATTGAAATGCAGAAATAAGCACTTTTCCATAAACAAGCTCTAAATCATGTTTGATGCACTCTGGATATCCAATTTTTGCTGTGCTGTGTCTAGGTTGAGATGAAATGAACGCCGTGGACAGTTTTCAGCAAGTTGCAACATTGAAATGCAGAAATAAGCACTTTTCCATAAACAAGCTCTAAATCATGTTTGATGCACTCTGGATATCCAATTTTTGCTGTGCTGTGTCTAGGTTGAGATGAAATGAACGCCGTGGACAGTTTTCAGCAAGTTGCAACATTGAAATGCAGAAATAAGCACTTTTCCATAAACAAGCTCTAAATCATGTTTGAAGCACTCTGGATAAAAAAAATTTTTTTGTTATGTTTATTCGAGATGTTATGAAAACACTGTAGACTGTTTTCAGCAAGTTACAACATTGAAATGCAGAAATAAGCACTTTTCCATAAACAAGCTCTAAATCATGTTTGATGCACTCTGGATGTCCAATTTTTGCTGTGCTGTGTCTAGGTTGAGATGAAATGAACACCGTGGACAGTTTTCAGCAAGTTGCAACATTGAAATGCAGAAATAAGCACTTTTCCATAAACAAGCTCTAAATCATGTTTGATGCACTCTGGATATCCAATTTTTGCTGTGCTGTGTCTAGGTTGAGATGAAATGAACGCCGTGGACAGTTTTCAGCAAGTTGCAACATTGAAATGCAGAAATAAGCACTTTTCCATAAACAAGCTCTAAATCATGTTTGAAGCACTCTGGATAAAAAATGTTTTTATGTTTATTCGAGATGTTATGAAAACACTGTAGACTGTTTTCAGCAAGTTACAACATTGAAATGCAGAAATAAGCACTTTTCCATAAACAAGCTCTAAATCATGTTTGATGCACTCTGGATATCCAATTTTTGCTGTGCTGTGTCTAGGTTGAGATGAAATGAACGCCGTGGACAGTTTTCAGCAAGTTGAAACATTGAAATGCAGAAATAAGCACTTTTCCATAAACAAGCTCTAAATCATGTTTGAAGCACTCTGGATAAAAAATGTTTTTGTTATGTTTATTCGAGATGTTATGAAAACACTGTAGACTGTTTTCAGCAAGTTACAACATTGAAATGCAGAAATAAGCACTTTTCCATAAACAAGCTCTAAATCATGTTTGATGCACTCTGGATATCCAATTTTTGCTGTGCTGTGTCTAGTTGAGATGAAATGAACGCCGTGGACAGTTTTCAGCAAGTTGCAACATTGAAATGCAGAAATAAGCACTTTTCCATAAACAAGCTCTAAATCATGTTTGAAGCACTCTGGATAAAAAAATGTTTTTGTATGTTTATTCGAGATGTTATGAAAAACTGTAGACTGTTTTCAGCAAGTTACAACATTGAAATGCAGAAATAAGCACTTTTCCATAAACAAGCTCTAAATCATGTTTGATGCACTCTGGATATCCAATTTTTGCTGTGCTGTGTCTAGTTGAGATGAAATGAACACCGTGGACAGTTTTCAGCAAGTTGCAACATTGAAATGCAGAAATAAGCACTTTTCCATAAACAAGCTCTAAATCATGTTTGATGCACTCTGGATGTCCAATTTTTGCTGTGCTGTGTCTAGGTTGAGATGAAATGAACGCCGTGGACAGTTTTCAGCAAGTTGCAACATTGAAATGCAGAAATAAGCACTTTTCCATAAACAAGCTCTAAATCATGTTTGAAGCACTCTGGATAAAAAATTTTTTGTGTATGTTATTCGAGATGTTATGAAACACTGTGGACTGTTTTCAGCAAGTTCAACATTGAAATGCAGAAATAAGCACTTTTCCATAAACAAGCTCTAAATCATGTTTGATGCACTCTGGATGTCCATTTTTTTGCTGTGCTGGTTAGGTGAGATGAAATGAACCGTGGAGTTTTCAGCAAGTTGCAACATTGAAATGCAGAAATAAGCACTTTTCCATAAACAAGCTCTAAATCATGTTTGATGCACTCTGGATGTCCAATTTTGCTGTGCTGTGTCTAGGTTGAGATGAAATGAACGCCGTGGACAGTTTTCAGCAAGTTGCAACATTGAAATGCAGAAATAAGCACTTTTCCATAAACAAGCTCTAAATCATGTTTGAAGCACTCTGGATAAAAAATGTTTTTGTTATGTTTATTCGAGATGTTATGAAAACACTGTAGACTGTTTTCAGCAAGTTACAACATTGAAATGCAGAAATAAGCACTTTTCCATAAACAAGCTCTAAATCATGTTTGATGCACTCTGGATGTCCAATTTTGCTGTGCTGTGTCTAGGTTGAGATGAAATGAACGCCGTGGACAGTTTTCAGCAAGTTGAAACATTGAAATGCAGAAATAAGCACTTTTCCATAACAAGCTCTAAATCATGTTTGAAGCACTCTGGATAAAAAATGTTTTTGTTATGTTTATTCGAGATGTTATGAAAACACTGTAGACGTTTTCAGCAAGTTACAACATTGAAATGCAGAAATAAGCACTTTCCATAAACAAGCTCTAAATCATGTTTGATGCACTCTGGATATCCAATTTTTGCTGTGCTGTGTTAGGTTGAGATGAAATGAACGCCGTGGACAGTTTTCAGCAAGTTGCAACATTGAAATGCAGAAATAAGCACTTTTCCATAAACAAGCTTAAATCATGTTGATGCACTTGGATATCCAATTTTTGTGCTGTGTCTAGGTTGAGATGAAATGAACGCCGTGACAGTTTTCAGCAAGTTGAAACATTGAAATGCAGAAATAAGCACTTTTCCATAAACAAGCTCTAAATCATGTTGAAGCACTCTGGATAAAAAATGTTTTGTATGTGTATTCGAGAGGTTATGAAAACACTGTGGACTGTTTTCAGCAAGTTAAACATTGAAATGCAGAAATAAGCACTTTTCCATAAACAAGCTCTAAATCATGTTTGATGCACTCTGGATGTCCAATTTTGCTGTGCTGTGTCTAGGTTGAGATGAAATGAAAACACGTGGACAGTTTTCAGCAAGTTGACAACATTGAAATGCAGAAATAAGCACTTTTCCCAAACAACTCTAAATCATGTTTGATGCACTCTGGATACCAATTTTTGCTGTGCTGTGTATAGGTTGAGATGAAATGAACGCCGTGGACAGTTTCAGCAAGTTGCAACATTGAAATGCAAATAAGCACTTTTCCT